>NC_047668.1:20385000-20600000 GCF_011762505.2 Arvicanthis niloticus
TTAGCCACCAGAAAGTCTCAGATACCAGGAAAGCAAGAGGCTCCCAGGACCCAGTGGAGATGACTTTAGCTGAGATGCCCAACAAAGGGGAAAGAGAACATGTAGAGACCATATAACCGTATACACAGGTTAAGAAAGGGCCCTGGTTGAGGGCAAATGGATGGAATTAGAAATATCATCCTGAGCAAGCTATCTCAGACCCAAAAGATACGCATGGTATGTACTCACTAATAAGGATATTAGCTGAAAAAGGACAGAATACCCAGGATTCAATTCACAGAACTCAAAAAGATTAACAAGCCATAGAGCCCAAGTGAGGATGCTTCAGTCCCACTAGGGAGGGAGAAGAAACCAGACAGTAGAGGAAGGGAGGGAACTAGGTGGGTGAAGAAGGGGGGCAGGGCAGGGAAAAAGGGGAACATGATCAGGTATTGGAGGGACCAGGAGTGAAGCCCAGCCCAGGAGCCAGCAGAATGAATTGAAATACCTCACCTCAGGAGGTATGGGGATGACCCTCTAGAATGCACTAGAGACCCAGGAGATGGGAGAATATTAAGACTGAAAAGGTAGGACCTTAGATGAAGTGTTCAAAAGTGAGAAGAGAGAACTTGTTGAATCCACCTCCAGGAGAAAGAAAGGGCTTCAAGTGGGTGAATGGAGTTGCCATCCCACAGTCAAAAACTCTAAGAATTGTCCCTGTCTAAAAGAACCTTAGGGATAAAAATGGAAAATAGTTTGATGGAAAAGAGGTCCAGTAACTGGCCCAAATTGGGACATGTCTCAAGAGGAGGCTCCAAGGCCTGACACTATTACTGATACTACTTATGCTGTACTTAAAAACAGGAGGTTATCATGGCTGCTCTCTGGGAGGCCCAGCAAGCATCTGACTGAGACAGAAGCAGATTTTAAAACCCAACCAATGGACAGAAGCTAAGGCCCCTGTGGTTGAGTTAGGGAAAGGCTGGAAGAAGCTAAGGAGAAAAAACGACCCCATAGGAAGATCAGAAGTCTCAACTAACCCAGACCCCTGATATCTCTCAGACACTGAGCCACCAACTAAGCAGCATATAGTAACTGTTCCATGGCCGCAGACACATTCACAACAGAGTACTTCCTGGTCTGGCCTCAAGGAAAGAAGAGGCACCTAACCTTAGAGAGACTTGAGGCCCCAGGGAATGGGGAGGCCTGGCAGGATGTGTGGGGGATATGGAGATGTGAGGACATCCTTTTGAAGGTGGGGGAGAAGGAATTGGATGAGGAACTGTTGGAGAGGCAGAACTGGAGGGGGATGACAACAGGACTATAGAAAATTAATTAAGTAAAGTAGTATCCTTAGAAGGAAGAAAAAAATAAAGGTGCCCTCTACACTGAGGTAATTAACAAGATCCTTTGTTATTAAAACATATTAGATCTGAACATAGAAATAGAATGATGAAGGAAGCAAAAAAGCCCAGAAAACAGTGGAATATAAGAAAATAGATGGAAAATAAATGTGTTCAAACATAGCATGCACAATTATGTATGGAAATTCTTCAAGAAATACATTAATACATATAATCAGCATATTCTAATGGTTATAATAACAAGATATTCAAAATAGTGATTAGAATAGTAATCAAATAATATATGTAACCTTCAAAGAATAAGACTACTAGTACACTTTTAATTAAATAATATCTGTCACATAATTAATTATGAATGTAAATTTTAGTGATATTTAATTAAATTAAAAAGCCAATTAAAATTGAAGCCAACAGAATCATTTCTCTGGTTTTGTTTTATTGTGGTAATTTTTATTACATTTATATACTGTATATTGGTGTGGTGGGAAAGGTTTAGCCACCTGCTAAACCTTAGAACCTCATTTCTTATTTTCATATCATGAACATTTAATTGATAATTATTCATAAAAATAATTTTGGAGTAAAATTCTTATAGGAACTGAAACCACAGAAGGCAAAACAAAATCCTTAATTCTTTCCCCAAGCTGATTAAAATAGTCAAACCAATATAGGATCTTAACAGTTATCAGAATAACTGATAACCATTAAAACTAATAATGCCTATTTCTAGATTGCCTTCAGAGATGTAATATTTTATGGGGAAAATCTACCTTGTTGGATAACAGTGGTAGAGCTAACTGAACAGGCTTCATTTCACGTTATATCTCTTTGCTACTTCAAAATCACACTGCAGTTTACTGTGACCAGTATACATTGTTAAAATTCCAAGCTGTGTAAAAGACATTATGTGATTTTACTGAGGATTTGATGTCCAGCAACTCCCCTTCTCCAGTCACCCTGTGCCTGTGGCAAACTGTTTCTCCTAGGCACTGAAAAGCAGACTCCCCCATACTCCTCTACCAATGTGAATACTGACTTGCACTTACAAAGGTCAGACATTTCCACCAGATAACAGCAGTAAGAAGAACAGCTTCAACAAGTCTCTTTGAAAAGTAATTTAACCTTCAAATTATAAATCATGCAGCTCTGAGAAGAAAGCCAGTTCTGCGCACTAAGAATACATGTACTTCTCTACTTTGCAAAAGTACTAATGGGAACCAAGGAGTGAGCCTCAGGGACAAGCCTACAGTAGAGCCAGCACACACCTCCATAGGAATTCTATCCAAAGTAGGCATTGTCACTTTTATTTTTAACACTGTTGAGTTATGTTGAGTAATCCTTGGGGCTGTGAGCTTTCCTCCATGTGGAGTAGCCTTCTTGACTTCTAAAAGCCATATGCTCTAGGATGATAAGACACCACATATATTATTTTCATAGCATCATTCTGACACAAGATGGAGAAAAAGGTTTATTCTCAGGGGAGTGCAACATCTCTTCCACTGTCCTTTGAAAGTCCTTTTCCTTCTGTTATTGTCTCATGACTGAGAGTTCACCAAGGGCAGACATAATTTAAAGGCTCTGGGAAGGCAGCCTATCTGTTAATAGCAGTGTCTAGGAGACAATGAAAGAAGAATGGGGCTGAGAACATGGGCTCAAGATGAGAATG
Source organism: Arvicanthis niloticus (assembly GCF_011762505.2). Classification (NCBI taxonomy): domain Eukaryota; kingdom Metazoa; phylum Chordata; class Mammalia; order Rodentia; family Muridae; genus Arvicanthis; species Arvicanthis niloticus. The sequence goes on from NC_047668.1 coordinate 20,388,010, forward strand.
AGCCTTCACTTTTCATTCTGACAGAAAGTAAAACCAATACTTTTAATTTTTAATAAAACACATTTATATTCTTGCACCAAGACCAGGGAAGATTGTGCTGAATATAAATGAAGATGATTCCTAAGTTTGTCTTGAAGAATATAAGACAGGAGACACAGGGATGAAGAGGGTATTTTAAGTAAGTCTGAGGAAGGCTATGTCCTGGCATCTGGAAAAGCAAGCTTTCATGATTGTGCGCATATTTTACAAATGGCATTATGACATTCTCTGCTTTAGGTTTGGCCATGGCAAGATTTTAGATTGTACTAGAAAGCATTCTTAATGTCATTTCTCCTTCATCAGTGGGTGACCACTCAACTAACAAAGTGCCAATCAGCAGCTCTTCTTCCTCTGTAGCTTGAAGATATCTCTGTAGATTCTTTTTTGTGAGCGTGATCTCTCTGCTCAGGCTGCCCTTCATTATAATGATAGTTAAAGGTCTGCTGACATAGCCATTATAAGCCCCTAATGTTCTCAGCTACAAAAATAAAAAAAATGCTCTAAAATAAAGCTTAGAATACTAGGTTGGACCCCAGGGGAGCCTTGATTTTGATAAATTCAGGGGAAATAAAATCTTCATTTTTAGTTATAAGAAGAGTGTCAGAAATATAAATATCAAAGATCATTAAGTTATATGTGTCTCTACTCTGCTATCTCCAAAAATAGCCTCATTAATTAAAATGAAGTTGGAAAGTAATTTGCTTATAATGTGCACTGATCATTTTTCTATGTTTGAGTGTAAAAGTATAATTAAGAGAAAGAAACATTAGTAATATACAGGATAATATTCTTGATCAAGTCAATATCAGTGAATTTTTAACCCAAATATTTTCTGAAAGTTCTGGATCTATTTGCTGTCACATTGACTACAGTCTTTTATTTGATAAGTCAGATATTTTTATTATGTAAGTGTCTACCTAAAACCTTCTTAGTCATCTTTAAGGTTTTTACTAGTTTAGTTGGTCCAGAAACAGTGAGTTGCTAAAAATTTAACAACAGCCTTCCTGAAATGAGAGAAAGAATGAGCTTGGAATATATCTCAACATTTGTATTTTAACATCCCATTTTTTAAGAAAATACATGACATTTGTTTATTAATGACATGTGTGTTTTATAGTTTTATATTTAACTATCAAAACATTTATTTTTGTACATATGGTAAGCTTAAACTCAGCAAAGAATAAAACAAAATGAACAATTTTCTTGAAGTCTGTAGAGAATGACTGTGAACAAATAAACGAAGCACTGGTGCACAGAAGAAAAGTCTAAAAGTCTACCACAGAAGGAAGCCTACCACAGGAGGACTTCCCAAATTCTCCACAACTTCCAAAGAAGGGGTTGTGGATTTTCTTTCCTAAGCTAAGGTAGAGTCTGTCTCCCTCTAGATAAGGCAGTCAGTGAAGGTTAGTCTGAAGATATAATATTGGAATTAAGAATTGATGGCTCAAAAGTAGTAAAATAAATACATCTTATAGGAAAGTTATTGGAGAAGACTGCTAAGGTAATGAGGTCAAGCTTTCATGTTCTACCACACCAATGGACACCAAGAGATTTGGAGATAGAGAAGTGAAACCCAAAGGTGAAGAAAGAAGACAGGAACCAGATAATATGACAAAACATTTATGCCTATCAACTTTCAGGTAATGCATCCAAGAATGCAAATGAAGTAAGATTGTGCCCCAGCTGATCTTCCAGTCTGGATTGGAGGTCAAGATACCTTGTGAGTGTCTTTTGTAACAGGAAGATTCTTCCTGTTGAAGCACTTTGTTGCCTCCTAGCTCAGATCCAAGAAACAAACAAACAAGTGTTCAAAATGGCAGGGGTGTTGTTGGGCTCAATGGCCTAATCATGGACTGAAAAAGTCTAGATGGTTGTTCAAACAGCACTTCACAACTGAGGTTTTTTGGGCATTTGATTGTCATTCAAATGCTGAGCTTCAGCTCTTTGTACAGAAAAATACCAGTTAATTTTTGCGTGTCACCTACGTTGACTTCTGAAAACCTTATATTTTAGGAGCAGAATGTGATTCTCATTCCATACCTTCATTTATAAAATATTCATAATCAAACCTATCTCCTAACGATATATAAATGTTCTCTTTTAATTTTTGTAAATGAGATACTATAGTCAAAGAACATTAGCTATTAATAACTCAAGCTAGGAGTCCAGAATTGTCATTTTGTCTGAAGGACTACTGAGGAGAAATAATTTCTAATAAATGACCTTCAATACAGAGTTATATACCACACATTACTTTATGAGATACTGAATTACTGAGAAAGTAATAGAGCTGTTTTTATATGAGCAGTGGGTATTGTGGTATCTTTTTTAGAAACTAAAGATCAGGCAAGAGAGCAATATAGACAGTAGAGATTTAGATGACATTAAGCTGTTTCTTATAAAACATAACTGCCTAACAAGAACCTCTGAGGTTTTTATTTTTTGCCATCCTGAATTTTATCCTGGATGATACAACGTCTCATTCTCTCCTAGAATTAGACAGTACATTTCGAAGTTTATTAAACACAGTAAATATATATTGGTAGCATTTGATCATTTAATATTTATGTATATGTTTTAATGGTTTCAAGGTATTAAGGAATATCTGAGACTGTTTATAAATTTGTTACATTTAGAAGTATCTTTTATTCAACTATTGTAACTGTTATCCTATAATTGTTGTTATAATTATAATTATAATAACTGCCTCTATCTGTTAACCTAGGTAGGCCTGGTCCTGGAGGCTTGTAGGCTCTTTACTCTCTAATCTCGGTATGCCTAGAATGTTTTTAGACTCCAAGACTTGCTGCTGAATAAGCTCAACCTTTATAGTTTTTTAATTAGTAAATTAATTAACTTTATAGTCCAATATCAGTACCCTCTCTCCTCCCAATGCCCCCTCATGCATGTCCTCTCCACATTTCCCCTTTACCTTCTCCTTTGAGAAGGCAGACAACCCCCTTGGGTATCACACACACACACACACACACACACATACACACACACACACACACACACACACACACACTGCCTCCCAGAATTAAGTCACTGCAGGGCCAGGCATATCATCTCATCTTGAAGCCAGACAAGGTTTCCCAGTTAGAGGAACAAAATTCACATAGGCAAATTCAGGGATAACCTATGCTCTAGTTGTTGGGAGGCCAGCATGAAAACCAAGCTGCACATATATGTGGGAGGAAGGAGGCTAAGTCTTCTCTTTACATGCTCTTTAGTTGGTGGTTCAGTCTCTGGGAACTCACAAGTGTCCAGGTTATTTGCCTCTGTTGGTCTTCTTGTGGAGTCCCTTTCCTCTTCCAGTCCCGCAATTCTTCAATAAGACTCTGTTCTCCAACTAATATTAGGCTGTGGTTCTCTGCAGAGCTCTGACTGGCTTTTTCAACTTAACCATTCTAGCTCAAATTGCTCTCCAAACTGACTGATTCAATCTGGATTCTCTCTCTCAGCTTCTCCTGAATAGCTCATAATAACTTTGGCAACATATGCTAATGTTCTGTCTCCTCATTCTCTGGCTTATTCTGTCTTCACCTGTATCCAGCTCATTCTCTCTTCAACCTATCTGTGTAGAACTCTCCTGGTAAAACTTACTTATTTTCCCTCCTCTGTGTTGGTCTCTTAAGTAGCCTTCTTTTCCTCTCATCCTGAGAGTTGGGCATATCCTATTCTGTCAAATATTTCTGGGATTTGTCACTTTGTCTGCCACTCAATTAGATATCAGTTTCAAACATGGGTGCTCCCTTCTAGAAACTAAAGTTACCCTCATTGTTTGGAATTAAAGGTGTTTACAAAGAATATGTGTATATTCCCACGAGAGGGATTAAAGATAAGTGCTAAAGGGTGAGCCACAACACAACTAAAAACAGGTTTTTTTTTTTCCCATTAAGTAACATAATCTTGGGTTCACAGTGTGACCAAATATCCTGAAAAAGTTATTTTTTAACATTTTACATGCTAATGCATTTATATATTCATATAAAAATGTCACAATGAGAAAAAAGAAAACATTTGTGATTCAATACTATGTGCACATGAATAGTTTTTTGCATGTTATGCTTTGAGACCTATGAGATGGCTATACTCATATGATGGTCAGTATGAGAAAAATTCATGTAGCCATAGACACATGGTGCTTCATTTAGGTAGTATTTATTTGATCTAAACATTTTAAGTGAAGACGTTCACTTAGTTTTCAATAAAACAATGTACTGTGGTAATCTAAAGAGTGGCAACTATAGAGTCAGAGAAGACTTTCTTTGAAAATGTACTTTGATTACATTGAAACTGGCTTAAGTATTAACACTTCCAAAATTAATCCAACACTCTTGAGAATAAACATTTCCTTCATAATTTTCTGGACAAATATGACCATTTCCTTATAATTACTTATGTACATGAATCTTTTCAATATTATAAAAGTCTTATATTCTATTAAATTACAGATTAAACTAATCACTGATTCCTCTATGAGTCTAACAAAATGAGTATTAGTCTCCATAAATGAGGTAAAACAAATGTTTGAGGCTTAATATCAAATGTGCTACATTAATGAATGTTCCTGAGGTAAATAGATAACCAAGATTGGATATTTGAAAATGGAAATAAAGCTTTGAAAATCAGTATATATTGTTATTGAAGCTGTTACTACACATATATCTACAAATAAAAGAAAATGAACTTAGAAAATATGATCATCTGCAAGACCACAGATGATAAAATAAGACAAAGAAATACATTGATTTAGATGTGTATTGATTGTGTAGAAAATATTGTGAAAAATGAGTAAGAATAGTGCACACTAGCTATATAACACAAGAAAAAAGCCTGGCATACATGTGCTGAAGTTACTAACATCTACATAATATAAATTCAAATGAAAACAATTCTTAAACCTAATTCAATCTGACATTTTTAAAAAAATCAGACCAGTTTTATTAGCAAACCATATTTCAAAGAATGAACTAAAAGACATTTATGCCATAATGAAACCTGATTTGAAGAATTTGGGGAATTCAAAAAAATATATATATTTATAATATGAAGATATCATAAAGAAAAGAAACTAATCTTATTCAGGCAGATATGCAAAAATTAAGTCTAAGCCAACCTCATCATAGAAAGTAATCAGACAGGGAAATACATATGAAAAAGAATTGGCCAGCTGTTGAAAAAAGAACATTGAGATCTCTTCATTTGTTCTTAATATTTTTGAATAGGAAAAGGATATTAACCAATGAAAGAATTAATTAGAGAACTGGATATAAATTTAATATCTACATCTTTGTTAGTGAATTATTTCCAACTTTATTAGTCTCTGAGTAAGAAATAAGAATAAGGGTGGTCTGGGTCACCAGGGAGCTGATGCCCTGGCTATACATAAAGTCACACTCACAGGAGCTTCTGGGAGAATAGCAGCCATTGAGCCCCCTCTCAACCAGCTTCCCTCACTCCTTCAGCTAGGTGTTTTCATTCAGTCAGTATTAACACATGCTTAGCTCTTCACATTTAGGTCATCATGTATAAAGTTATAGTTGTTCAGGCTGAGGGAAACATGAGCTGAGGGGGTTGAGGGGTTAATGTTGTCTGAAGCCCCACAAAAGATATGGTACTAAAAATAACACTGTAATGTAATCCTCAATTTATAGGACTACTTCCCAGTCCTATAAATGGAAACTTGCCCAGTGGCCCTTACTCCTAAGCATGCCCTTCCTCCTAAATGTAGCACAACCTTCCAAACAGAACACCAATCTATTACAGACAAAGTAATTAAACAGAGGAGAATCTACACAATGACACCATCAATCCCAAGAGACAAATCAGCCCTATCCTACTTTGTCAACATCTTAATATTACATACAGAATGGTAGTATCAACTTTTAATCATATCAGATAAACTCATGTGATTATCTGTACATATTATAGTATCTTTCCTTGCATATATTATGTAAAATATTTTACATATTTTGCAAAGTCCATAAATAAATGATGGGGGGATCCAGGAACATGGCATATGGGGATGAATCAACTTTGTTACTTAATGGCAGCACTGCAGACCACTTAGGATAAATAGTAGATAGATAGGCTTATTGTATCCATAGCTTCAGAATCTACTGTGGGGCTTGAAGTATCTTCCCATGAGAAAATGTCTATTTTAAACTATATATCAACAACAATTTCCCCTTTCACTTTAATTCACTTATAATTGCTAAAGGATGAGTTTTGTTCTTTTTAATTCTATGTGCTACTTTCTCTATAATCTTAATGAAAATTTTTATTTTTAACCTAATCTTGCATCTTTTTGAATGTTTTATTATGGTTAAATACTGAAGCTTCCTTATGTTTAATGTTAATGGCACTCATATATTTAATCCTTTTTTTCTTTCTGTAAGAGTTGTAAAGTAATATCCCTATGAGTTTCTTCAGTTACCAATTCATAGCATACATTCCTTTACATAGTTTTCTTAAGAGGTATTTTAAAATTTACAATGTTTTACATATACTTTGAAAAACAGTAATAAGTAAATGGATGGCTTGTTGGATGGTTGAAAGCATAGATGAAAACCTTGGTAAATGGATAAAACTATTAGGTAATTCACGATCTAGAAATGTTTTACATAATTGTGAAACAAGGTGGATGGCACACAATTAAAAAAACTCATATAAATAAAATAATACTTCAATTCTTTAATTTTATGTTGTATATGTTATTAAAAATAGATATATTAAATTGAAAATTTAGCATAGGAACTCTGAGTCTGGGATGAATCACATCTATGACTTTAGAGGAATGTGTTCTGTTCAGTTTGAGAAGGGAAGACAATACCAATGTTGCTCATTAATACCATCTGTCTTATCATAGTAGGCATCTGAAATAGAAATTTATGGTTTTGTTGGAGACTCATTTGTGTTATATGATGTTTTTCTAGAAGCTGTTTTATGAGAGGATATTTTGCTGAAGCATACATATGAGAGGGTGTTTTGCTGAGAACAGACATGTGATTTTATTTTTAGAAGCTGTCTGGTGAAAGGGCATATGATATTTTGCAGTAGTGCAAGTATTAGAAGAAACATGATCTCAGGAAAGAGTATAAGTATAACCCAACAGACAGTGGACAATGATATGGCATTGGTTTGACTTGTTGGTCTTTTTTGGGCTTCAATGATGCTACTCCTCACTGCTGACAGTATTGCTTTGAATTTCCTTGCTTTCTTTGCTAATCTTCGTTTGTTGTTATGTTGTAAAGTGAAGCACAGCAAAAAATTTGTTTGTTCTAGCTGTTCCGTGATGCTTTGTCAGACCCATGTTGATTGGCATAGCCTCTCCATTACTTCTAGATCAAGATACTACTGCTGATTCATGATTGGTGTTTTGCTAGCAGGCTGGACTACAGGCAATGAAGATTGGAATCACTCCAAAGAACTACCTCTAAACAAGTCCATACCCCCTTGTCCTATTAGCAATATTCCTCTCTTACCATCAGTCAGTTGACTATAGGGGAAGTTGAATCATTTAAGAACCCTTATTAAAGAATGTTTTGAAAAATATAAGCCTACATGTATCTAATCAACTAGTTTAAAACAACCAACAGATTTCAATTCAATATGATTCAGATTATATTACTACTCACTTCTTCCATTCTATTTCCTCTTAATTCTACATTTCAATGAATAAATCTGTACTTTATGGTACATAAGAAAAACAAGAGGGGGGCTTTAGAGATTCTTCTTACTATTATTTCCTATTAATCCTACATACTATCAATTAGCATTCCCCATAATAACATTTTTTGTGATGTATCTTTAAATAATCCTCAGTTTTTCCCTACAAATATTACTATACCCCCTGAATTTTTTTTCTACAGACACTGCCAACATAGGCTTCATTATCTTTATGAAGGAGCCATGAGTCAAACTGTGGAAATTAGTGCTAAATCTAAGGGATCTGTAGATCACAAAGAAAAACTTTAGCATAGCAATCCTTCAAGCCCCTACTCTACTGGAAACAGCACAGTATTTTGTAGGTGGTAGATGCTCAAGTCTTATATATAAACTTCTGGATTTTGCTGAATTTTCTCCATCTCTTGTTTACAGATTTTACAAATTCAGTGCTCCCCAATATGTATAACCTATTCTTTTATTTCTTATTTTATGTACTGGAATTATAGAAACCGATGCACAGAAAAATATTTCTTTAAATGCAGGCATAAGTTGTGAGGTTTAATGTTTGTGTTCCAGTGAAGTGGTGCCTCTTATATCTGTCTGGCTTTCGAAATATTTAGCAAATACTTACAATTAAATATAGAAGCTGAATTATGGTTTTGTAGTTTCTGTATCCATGATTTACAAAGAAAAAAGTAAAATGTTGAATGACTGAATGAAACAGATGACAAGACTGATCTTGTGATCCAGAAACTATTTCTCTTGCATCTGTGATGCTCCAGCTAACTCTACTTGGAAATGTATGTGCCCTTTTTATAGGAAGTTCTCCTAAAAACTGTTTGAAGTATATACAGTTAGATCAGGATTGGTAGGAATAGTAGAAATTAGACCTTCATCTCCACAAGCAGAATTGTTTCCTGAATCAGAACAACTGAAGGTACATAATCTCCACAGTTGACTTTGCGCATGTGCCATGGAATGCTTTGGGTTTTATAGACTAGAAAAGGGCACTTTGTGGGAATGGAAGTTTACATCTGTAGGTCCTCTCCACTCTCAAGTAGTAGCCACCACTTAAAGAGGTATGTTGATTCTCTTGTCAAAAGGACCTTGTCAGGTGCTATGATTGAAATCAGCTTTCCTTTCCAGAACTTCTCAGTCCACCTGAAGATTTTAGGTCAAGAACCCTTTATATATACATCTTAAATATTAACTGTGTTTGAACACAGCTATCAAGAATGTATGTGCATTGAGGTCCCAAGGCTATCAATCACCAAGATTTAACAAGGTTACCTTGGTGACTCTTGTCTGGGTAATGAAGAGCCCCATACTCGGGAGACCCTTCAAGTCTCAGGAAATCACGACCACCCAAAGATCACAAGAAACCATACCTGGATGCAATCAGCAGAGGTTTATTAGGGAAAACAGCTGGCAGCCAGCGGTCTGACCACGTATTCGTGCAGGAGTAGGGTCCGACCCCAACATCCAGTCTGTGCAGGATTTTAAAGGGAAAAACCACAAACCAGGGGAGTAGGGAGGGGGGTGAGGGGTTGCCAAGGATACATAACATAAGAATAGTGAAACATTCCAGAGAATCCCACCCTGAATGGTTAGTGTCATGTGGAAATCACCCTGCATTCTTCTCAAATGTGGTTTTAATCATGTCATTGTGTCCTATCCTGCCATTACCAACTATTTCAAATTAACTATCTTCCGGCTATAGCCCCACCTAGGTGGCAGCATCTTTATCTGTAGTCAGGAATGTGTCTTCCTGCCTTCAGCCTCTTCCACCCATAGGTGGGCCTGCTACTTGAGGCTTGATTCAGGGGCAGTGTCCTCCACCCGGATTGTGCCCCGGGGAAAGTGAAGGCCTGAAATCTTATTTTCAGTTCCTCGTTCTGGAATCTGCACTTTTCTGCTCAGGTCTAAGGTGAAAAATCTACACATATTTCATAAAATGGCCTTTATAATTTTTCACTCTACAGTAGCTGGCTCTAGGATCAAGTTTGTAGCTTATGAGTTTTGGTGCCTCTTGCTTCATAACAGTGAGCTCACGCTGAGGAAAGGGAATAGTTTCTCTTCCCTCATTGGAAGGTAGATTGGCCTTATGGTACATTTATTGCTGAGTGCAAGACATGCATTTAAAGAGAAGGGGGTGAACAGGTATCAAATTGCATTATAATAAACAGAAAAAAGGACATAAATTTATCCTAAATAAAAAATTGTATGGGTTATAGAGGTCCAAATATGGATGTGCCACAGTGTGAGCCTTAGTCAAATATCTGAGGTGGAAGAGGCAAAGATTAGAGCATCAAGAAGTTGAAAAAATTATAAGGTCAAATTAATAGTTCTAAAGTAAATGGTGGTGATATAACATCGACTACACTATATTTAGCATTAAACATGCCATTTGCCTAAGACCTCTGCCACCGAATACATAAATTTTCTAATAAGCAGTTTCTTGTAATTGTTGTCATCAAGGAAACCAGACCTTCCTGAAGACAGGCACCGATTCCCATGCTTTATGCTACAAAAAAAAAAAAAAAAAAAAAAAAAAAAAAAAAAAAAAAAAAAAAAAAAAAAAAAAAAAAAAAAAATCTACTCAATGGATTCCAAAGAAATCAAGAAAAATTCTACATCAATCAAAAAAAAAAAAAAAGAAAAAGAAAAAAAGCATTACATCACAGAGAGATAGTTACCTACAATACCATGCTTGTCACAATTTGCAAGGATTTGAGCTTACTTATTTTGATCATATAATTTTGAATTGACTTTTAGGGAACACAAGTATAATTGAATAAATACATTTGAAATCAATTGATTTGAGAAAAGCTCTGCTTAGGCCCACTTTTCCCCAGAGAAATATGTACTTAGACTGTCAGAACAAACTAACAATTTTTCTTAAAATCTCTATTAATTCCTCACAGAAGAGCAAGAGAGGTAATTTTTGTTTATGGAACTTCTTTTGTGTTGGTGGAATGAGTCGTAAAAAATGCAGTTTCTAGCAGATGTATTATTATAATCTAGGACTTAGTAGTTCTTTTTGTTAATTATAATGATATAATAGGTGGTGCTGTTCTTCAACTTTTTTAATGACAACATAAATTTATAAAACATTATTGCCATTAAAAGAATAAATCCCTGCATTTGAGAACATGTCACATTTTAAAAATATGGATGATTTTATTTCTTAGATACAATTGAAACCAGTTTACCCTCAATTTTAAGATTGTACAATTAAATTCCAAATATAATTGATTTATCTTCTTTCAAATTTTCAAGGACAATCACTAGAAGAATGGTGTCTTGCATGCAAGGTAGCTCATTTTCTTAATTTTATTTTTAAAAAAAATCTTCATTTTCTAAATAAGAAGACAAAGACTGAGGTGATATTTTCAAATCCAGGGCATTATCTACACTAGAAAGTATTTTAGTGACTAATGTGAATTATTTTTGCTGTAATTTATAACTGATAACTGGTACTAGGTATTATTATACTAGACAACAATAAAGACAAAATCACACTGAGTCAATTGTTTTTAGTCATTGGACCAACGGCCATAGCAAAATCAAGTCTGAGAGAAGGCACAATTATCACAGTATCCCAGTCTTTCTTTTGATGAAAGATGATTTTGAAGAAAGATGGCTGCTGAAGCCATGCAGTAGGAACTACAACTGGCTTTAGAACTTATGGAATGTGTCCCACTGATTTCTGTAGCCACATGGGTGAGCCTTAATGTGGCATGACACTGAGGACCACAGAAATCTCTAAGGGGGCTTCTAGTCCATCATTGGACAGTATTTCTGGCACTCACAATAATAATGCCTGTTGAGCTCTTTCAGGCATAGATTCTGGAGAAAATTAGTGTTTCAATAACTACCCTAGAAAAGAACTTAGAGATGTAGATTGTCAGCAATGACCTGTACCCTTATGAAACCATTCGGCAAAATAAAATTGTTAGTGAAGCTAGGTTGCGATGATTTTACTACTGGCTCTGATGTAGAAAATCTTAGGGAATGACTTGAAGTTCAGAAAAGCATACTCTTATTAGTTAAGCTAGGAATCATTTGTGGTTAGGAACAAGAACAATGGTGGCACTGGTTGACCTGACTCTCACTTAGGCTGAAGGGCTGATAATTGATGTCTTATTTCCATTTTTGCCCTTAGCTTCCTGATACGATTTATTAAGAAATTCTGATGAGTACATATGTATTCTGAGAATTTAAGTAGATATAACCTTTAGATTTGTGATTTTTTAAAAGATTCTTACAAGATTACACTTTTTTAAAAAATTGTTTTATTTATTTTCATTCCAAATTTTGACCCCCTTCCTGGTTTCCATTTCAAATGTTCCTCACCCCACTCCCTTTCCCTTTGCCTCTGATAGAGTGCTCCCCATCTCCCTCCCAGCCAGTCATCCACCTGAACCTCAACATGATTACTTTTAAAATATATATAATAAAATAATTACTGCCTTTTTTGTGACTGCAAATTGTTGCATGCCAGTAAGAGAAACTGGCTGAGGAAGGTACTGTGCCTACTTACAATTTGTTAATCTATAGCGATGGCTTAGTTACAAAGCTTAGTACACAGCTTTGGAGAATAATTTGTTTTCTTTATCTCTGCTACATTGAAAACATCCAGGTTTTTCCACAATCACTCATTAGAAGAGAATGTAATCACATTGTAATTATAATGTGTAAAAGATTTTTCTTGAATAGATAAAACACAGAAAAAAATAAAGTGTGAGTATTGGAACACTGTTCCTTTCATCCAAAAATTTTGTGTATGTATGCATGTATATGTATAAGGTTTATGAGTGCGGGTTGAAACACTATTCCTTCTCCTATCAAATATATATATATATATATATATATATATATATATATATATATATATATATATATATATCAACTACACACACACACACACACACACACGTGCATGTGCATGTGTGAAAATTCTCTGTCTTCTCAAACTGCTGGCTGCCCGTAGGCTGCAGCCTCTGTAGGTATCTGGATCCACCTCTGTCAGCTGCCTTCAATACTCACCTCCCCCCATCAGCTGCCTTTCTCAGTTTCCCATTCAGTGTCAAAGCTTGTCTTTGGCAGATGGCAGGTCAACTGTCACATTGCAGATATCCTTTTGAAAAAGTCTAAAAGTCCATGTTTGTGGATCAAGATGTCTATAACCAAATTAAGACTCTCAGGTTGTAAATATAAGGTGTCTCAAACAGCAAGCTAGATTGCTTCTGAGGAATAATAACTGAAGTTTTCTTCTGGTGTTCATACCTACACACATATCCATATGACTTAGACCTGTATACAGAGGAACAAGCAAACATGCTTGGAAATGAAACAAAGTCAACCTTTAAACTATTGTCATGTAGCAGATGATAAGTAGTTGAGATCAAGAGATGAATGCAGAAGTCATCAGAGGTTACATATTTTAAGAAATCTTTAAATTCTTGCTTAGAAACTGAAGAGGGACTTCAGAAATATTTGTTTGCATGAAGGCATTGCCTTAGTTTTATTTTTTAATTTCAGATAATTGTATTTGTACAAATGACTGTCATTATCTAAAAGAAAACTACAGGTAACTCAGAAATTTCAGCTCTAAAGATGGAAAATAGATTCTTTATAGTATTGGGAATAGGTTTTTCTAGAGCAAGTGATGGTTACATAAATTTGTACGTTTTCCCAAGCTCATAACATTTTCTATTTAAAATATGCTTCACTTTGATGTATCTATTTAAGTCTCCAGAAAACACCTAAACATACAAGCAGCATAGTCCAACACGATTTCTGTGTAAAATAATAATTCATGGTTTAGCTTTTGTTACATACTAAAGACTAAAGTTATAAAGTTGCATGCACAATATTTTATCCCAGATTTTTTCATGTAAAAGAAACATCTAAATACTGGAATCATTAAGTGAATCACGCCACTCTAATTTTAAACAGAGTTGGAACTAGAGTGCATTTCTCTTAAGCCTTTCAAGTGTTCTCAGTGGTGGAATGTGATGTAAAATATATGTACATGGTTCCCTATCTTTCTTATTCATTGATATACCCTTCAATGCCAAAGCTGATCCAAGATTAAAAACCTGAACTCATCTCATTTTTATTTCACAAAAGCAACACACAAACCTCAAAGTAATGCAAAATGACTGAGTTGGTGGAGAAGACTGCTTTTATGATCTTGCTATGGAGATGACACATTATTTACAGACTGTTAGAAACAATTATCACCTTTTCCTTAAAGAAAGCACTATGATGCCTTAATTCATAACTTTGATGATCTCTTCTATTTTTGCACACTATTTAGTTTGTGAAATCATGAATGTTGTTCTAAGTTTTGATAAATTGTCATACTTTGTATATGATATTAATCTAAGGATATATTTCTTGCTACACAATTGTTTTCTTCTTTAAAATAACTTTATGGCATTATAATGACTTCAAATTTGGCACCCTAAATAAATTGTCTATATCACCAACTTGTTTGATTATTGTTAACACAACTTTCTACATTTATAATTTACTACTTACTATATTTGGGAGAGGTGTTTCATTGTACTCTCTAAGATTCTGGTATGTTTGTAGGCTCAAACATTCATCTGACTCAATTTCAATAATAGGTGTTCATACGAATGGATACAATCAAAGATGGGGCAGTCTAAATTTCTAAAACTTCACCCATGAGCTTCTTAAAACCACAGTTATTAATATGCTTCATAGTTATCTAAAACTACTTCAATAAAAACTCCTATGCTTCATCATTGCAGTGGGAGAACATTTTCTTATGTTATCTCTTGGAAGCTGCTGTCTGAAAGGGGCTAATGCTAAAACAGCCTAACTAATTAGTGCTAGTGAAATCATGGATCTTGGATGAGAACATATATCAAATAATTTTTAAATCATTTTAATTGACAATCATCATCATCATAATAATCATCATCATCTTCATCATCATTATCATCAATGGTCTTTATATCCACAGATCAATGTGGTCTTCATCCATAATCAGGGAAATTTCTCTTTGCAACAGACAAAAACCACTATACAAAGCCATGACCAAGCAAATTATAGAATTGTGAATCCCAATTCCAATGAATACATTATAAAATATTCCCACCTCTAAGGCTCAGGAAACCTTAAAAAAAAGAAGTCAAAAAGATTGTAAAAGCCAGAAATCAGGAAGTTTTCTGTGAAACTATGGCTAAAAGTAATCTTAGAAGCTACATCTATAAAGTATCACCAATATGTTTGCCCACACATGAGATGTACAAGAAAGATAGTAGTAAACATGCTTAGTGAACCTGGAACAACCCTTGAGGCTTCATCCCTATACCAAGTAAATTAACAACTAAGGAATGCTGACCATGGGATAATTATTCTTCCCAGGAATGAGTACACTGGTTGATTACCCAATACCAAATAATCTGTCCTGGAAACATGCATACATATTACATTAGATGGACTCAATAGGTTATATTCAGTGCATTTAAGTATATGCATATATGTGGATATTATAAATACATAATGCAATAATAAAAAGTAATAAAAAAGTTGCCATGAATATAAAAGGGAGAAGGAAGAATGCATGAAAGGGTGTGGAAGTGACAAAGGTAAGGAAAAGTTGTAATTAGTATAATCTAAAAACTGTTTTAAAATCATTTTTACAAAAATTGTTTCTCTCAACAGAATTACTGGTGGCACATAAATTTTTACCATTCCTTTACTTTCTTTTGACTCTGTAGTGCACTTAGCACAATGACATCTCTAAACAATTTAGCCATGGCAATACAAACTTAATACATAAAATCTATATAATAATTTAATACCTTCACTCAGTTTCTGGCGTCCCCTCAGTACCTTCATACTCATCATAGACCATATTTCATTGTCTCCTTCAACCACTGACTGATATCCTCTATTTCCATCATCACCTTATTCACATTCTTTTCATTCCTTAATAAAACTATTATAGTCACTATCATTTGAGACTTCCTATTGTCAGTGTTTCCCTTTTTCATTCTTTCCGCAGTACTGCTCTCCCTTCTGCTGCAATAAATTTTCTTTAAGGTCTAACTTAATACTCTTTCTTAAGGCATGTTATCTTAATTTTAAGTCAATGATTTCTTGTGAAAGACTTTTATTATTTCTTTGTAAACTTCTTCTAGAATCATGTTGTCTTTTAGTACTACTGACTTTCAAAAATAACTTCTGTTTAGAATGTGCTAACTGAATAAAATGTGCTAACTGAATAAAATAAATAAAAAATGACTGTGTCTATCCATACCATACTGCTTGATGTCTATAGTTCTTTATATCCTTCTCTTTCAATTCTTCTCTGTACCTTCAAAATTAAAGTGCTTCTGCCTTTAATAGTGTTTCTATGTCCTTCAAGACATAGAAAATATATGCTATATTTATATACACACATATGTATGTGTGCATAATGTGTGTGTGCATGTGTGTATATAGACTTCAATATGAACAAAAAGAGCTCCCATTTTTCTCCTAGTAAAAAGAAAAACAACAAAAATAAAGTAAGGTCTTAGATGGCTCAACAATAAAGAGTATTTCCTGCTCTTCTGGAGGACACGTTTGGTTCCCAGTACCCATATCCAGTATTCATAACTGCCTATTATTCCATCTCCAGAAGATTTTATGCCCTACTGAGACCTTTACACACACATAGATACACACAGACACATGCCCAGACACACACAGAAACACACACAGACATACACACACACACACACACACACACACACACACACTCAGATAACATATCCCACAAGCATATAGGCACAAACAAAAAATCATAACATGTTAAAATAAAACTCTATGTAGTATTAAATGAGAAATTATTTCACCAGTGTTTTATCATGCTTCCTCAAACTCAAATGACTTAAACATTAATTTTTGTCATTCAATCAAATACATATTTAAAATGTAAATAAAATACAGTTAATATCTCCTTTGAATATTTTTCTGATATAGCTAATAGATAGATATAACTTGGGAAACCTACTTTATTATCCTAGAATGTATTTTTATTCTCTATTAAGTAAAATAGACTGTATCTCTATATTTGCAAACATTATTTTGCTTTGTTTCTTTAGCACTAAAAATTTTATTTTAAACTATTCACTTTATATCATACTCACTGTTCGCTCCAAGCCACCTCCTCCCACAGTATGTCCCTATGCTCTCCTCCTCTTTGCCTATAAGTGGGTTGGGACACTTGAGGTATTATACTACCCTGGAAAATCAAGTCTCTGCAGGGCTGGGCTCATCTTCTCCCACTGAGGCTAGACAACGCAGCCTAGATAGAAGAACATATTCCATGGAAGGCAAATTTTTAATTATTTCATTTATTTGTGAGATTACAAAATAATTAAATTATTTCCTCCTTCTCTTTCCTTCCTTCAACACTATTGTACCTCTTTTTCCTATTCAAGTTCATGGTCTATTTTTTACTAATTATAGTTTCATTCATATATGAACATGGATATAGATATATGCTCCTAAATATAACATGCTCAGTATATAAAATTCTACTTGTATTTATGTTTACAAGCATGACCATTTAGTATTGAGTAACCAACTGATGTGTGCCTCTTTACTAAGACCATTTCTTACACTCTCAGCATTACTTAGTTCTTTGTGTAGAGTTGAACATTCATGGTCTTTGGTCCCCCCCCCCATTAGTATGTCTATTACTGTTGTCCTTGTTCAAGCTATATTTAAACAGTTATGCTGTTAATATTTTGTGGACATAGCTTCTGAAATTTCTAGGAGACACAATTTAACAGCAATATCCTTGATCCTCTGTGTCTTATAATATTTGCATCACCTCTTCCACGGTGTTCTAGTAGCCTTAGGTATGGAGTATTTTGTATATGTGTCCAATGGGACAAGCCTCCACTACTCTACATTTTGAAGTAGTGTAGTTGTTTTGTAATGATCTCCATTTCTATAAGCATTTCTTGAAAGATTTTAAAACTAAATTCTCTGTCTCTGTCTCTGTCATTCTGCATCTCTCTTTGTTTCTCCTTATCTGTTTCTATTTCTCTCTCGGGGGGTGAGGGGTTCGTGTTCATGTATCCACATGTGAAAATGTAAGTTCAGTGCCCACTGATGCCAGAAGAAAGCATGAAATTCTAGAGGGTTATCATTCCAGACGTTTGTATGCCAACAGAAATGGATGGTGGCAACAGAACTCATGTTCTCTGTAAGAAAAACACTCAACTTTGAACTATTAAAAAATCTCCATATAAAGTTTGTACCCATCTTAAGAAAACCATTGACCTCAGTATGAAAGCAGTATGTCCCTTTAACATGGTTTTGATATGTCTTACTATAAAGCAATTTTAAAGTTGAGTTTATAGACAGAGAACAAATGGAGATTCAGGTGTACAGTTGTGTTTCATTTGTATTTGCAGTTAAATGTAGAACAATCAATTTTCTTTGCATGCATAATCAGTCTGACCAGTATAGAAATCTCTTTTCTTTGGAAATACACTGAATAAAGTTTAAGTTCCATGTTCTCTTTTCTTTTGTGTGTACAATTAATATCTTTATACCTTTGTAAACTTGTTATATTAGTGAATATCTGGGAATATTGTATGTTTTACAGGTTTGTGCAAAAACGTATTATTGGTAGATGAGAGGACTCAGTATGTCTCCAATCAGGTTGGAAATGCAAGGCTTTTGGCATATTTGTTTTATTATGTTATTTGGTCCTTTTTTGGTATGTTCACTTTATTTTTTTCTATTTTCTTTTATTAGTGGTTGAATCAGCTTGCAAGACCACCAACAATGGAGAACTGTCCCTTTTTCTCCACATCCTCATCAGCATCTGCTGTCACCTGAGTTTTTGATCTCTGCCATTCTGACTGGTGTGAGGTGGAATCTCAAAGTTGTTTTGATTTGCATTTCCTTGATGTCTAAGGATGTTGAACATTTCTTTAGGTATTCTCATCCCCTCTTTATTCCTCAGTTGAGAGTTCCTTGTTTAGCTCTATTCTTCATTTTTTAATAGGGTTATTTGGTTCTTTGGTGTCTAACTTTTTGAGTTCCTTGTATATATTTGATACTAGTCTTCTATCAGATGTAGGATTTATAAAGATCTTTTCCCAATCTGTTGGTTACCATTTTGTTCTATTGGCAGTTTCTTTGTATTATAAAAATTTTTCAATTTTATGAGGTCCGATTTTTCTATTGTTGATCTTAGAGCCTGAGCCACTGATGCTCTGTTCATGATATTTTTCCTCATGCCCATGTGTTTAAGTATTTTCCCTACTTTCTCTTCTATTAGTTTCAGTGTATCTTGTTTTATGTGGAGGTTCTTGATCCATACTCTTCTAACTCTTATTCCACCAAATCTCTTCCAAACCAACAATACTAGGTATAAGAAAACCAAGTTTAGAGCAGACAGAAGACATGGATTTTTATATCCTACTTTAAGTTGATTAGGTTTATTAGCTTCTTTGGAGCAAATACAACCTTCTTCATCAGAATATCCAGCAATTTAGCAGCCCAAAAGTAAGTAGCAAACACAACAGCAACAGGGCAGCAACAATGAGGAGCAGCAGCTGCCTTCTCCTTCAGAGCACATTCTGGT
Source organism: Arvicanthis niloticus (assembly GCF_011762505.2). Lineage (NCBI taxonomy): Eukaryota > Metazoa > Chordata > Mammalia > Rodentia > Muridae > Arvicanthis > Arvicanthis niloticus. The sequence goes on from NC_047668.1 coordinate 20,407,358, forward strand.
CCTCTAAGGGATCTGGAATTTATTCTCTCTTCAAAGACCCCAGAATCCAAATGTAATCTATCTACATCTGGCTAAATCAGACCCCTTCTAGAGAATGAGATAATCATAGTTAACATCTATGGACAAACTGAAGCATCCACATATTTCACACCCAAGATTAAAATAAAAACATATTCATATAATATAACTAGATTTATAAAGAGACCAAAGTTCTTATTACGCAAAGCTTTGGAGTTTTGTCACTGTCAATGCTGCATATTATTGAGTAAATCTTTATTAACTGGTTACCTGCTTTCTTAATAGCAAGTGGGACTTAAATAATATCATTTTAATTTTATTTCTCTTGATACTGTTGTAACTATGGATAACATAATAGGTTTGGAAACAAATTGATATCTTTAGAAAAAATACCTTATCATTTGGTAGTTATTACTTGACATGGAAATTTTTCTATGAGTTTACTGATTTTCATCAGTTTCTGGTATTCACATTTATTCATTAGTAATACATAGTAACAAATATCCTTGTGTGTGCACTGCATTCAAGAACACTAATTGTTCCTTCAAATTGATATAATATATCTTTAGTGAAGAAGGGAGGGGGAGTCATACAGATGGATGGAGAAAAATCAAAAATATTTTACTTGTTTAATAAATGTTGTGATTACTTGTTCTGTTGTATTGTGACTCACCCTCAAGAGAATAGAGAGATCAAGGAATGATCCAGTTATGACACTGTCAGTTGGAAAAATACCATGCAACGAGGTGGTGTATGTAGAGAATGATCTTAGAGGAATTCTCAGGATTACTAAAACTTCAAATTCTTTTCCCCCAATGGTAATTATTGAAACTGGCCTTTCTGTGGCAAAAAAAAAAAAAAAAAAAAAAAAATGAAAATAGCCACACTGTACCAAACTTTAAAATATATAAAATATGTAGATCATTTGATATGAGTACATAAGTTCACAGATAACAAATGTGTTTCTTTGAGTCATGGATTTCAGTATAAGAATTCTAGTAGGTCTTATGAGACATGTTGTGTTCTGACTATGTTAGACAATAATGATTCCTACAAAATCAATATATTCATTAGCTTCTTGAAGATCTATATTTTTAATTGAGTAGCAATACAGTTATATACAATGTTCATGGACTTTTGTGCAAACATGACACAGGATAAAATAGAGAACAGTCCACAGATCAGATGAGAGTCAGGAAAAGAAAGTGTTGCCTGCTCTGTTACTTTATTTTAAAATTCTAGTTTAACTCTGAGCTACACCAGCTTTCTCAATAGTTCCTATTTTTCAGAATGGCTCCTCCATGTCAGAGTAATCACCTTAAGTTGCCATCATTCTAAACAGAATATTTCATATTTGCATGAGTGGCTAAATATCAATATTGGTATCTGCCTCCAAACTCATCGGTATGCATTCATCTTACTAAATGAATTTTGCCAATATGTAAAGCTTTTCAGTTGGACAAAATGACCTATAGGCATTTTAACAAGAAGATAATATTTCCTGTTTCAGCATCAGAAAAATCAACCATAAAAATATAACAATATTAGTTGTTTATTTTAAAATGTATAAATAAACTATTTAATGTAAGATTATATAGGAAATTTCAACATAATAAATATTGTCTAAAGTCACTGAGAAATAAGAGAGAATTTTAACAATTATATATGTATCTAAACATTAATTTTGATAAACCATATAAGATTTTTGCTATGAAGTTTCTTTTTTAAAGGATTTTTTGTAAATTTAATTGTAATATCCAGAAAACACCAAATGGAAATCTTAATTTCACATTAGGTGTTATCTGTCTGTTGGAAGTAGAAATAAAACTGAGGCATGCTTTGAAGTTTTGAAGTTTCAGAATAGAAAACTGGTGAGCCTGAGTGTCAATTCTACTTACTATTAAGTAAGACATGCCCATTGTCATTGGGAAAACAAAATGAAAATCATCACATGAATAATATGTGTAGAAGATATTTAAGGCCTTCATTACTTTTAATTGCTTTTGAACTAAACGATATGACTGGGGATGAAATGTAACTATCTGTCAGGATAGCATTAGGAAAAAGGAGAAAATGTTGAGTAGAATATATGAATATGGCATGATGTGAAATGGCATTTGAAACTCATAGCTGTATTGAATCTTTGCTATATACTTTATGAACATAAGAGAAAAATTGCCAAATGCTTCTCTTCACCTAAATTATTAGGGTTTATTTCTCTATTTGTTTGTTCTGTCAGAAAGTGTGTCAAGGAGTCTAAGCAAGCCTCAGATTCACTATATATTCTAGATTAGACTAGAATAACCTAGTTTTCCCCTTCTACCATGCAAATGCTGAGATTGTAGATGTATGATATCATACAGAATATACACAATGATGGAGTTTAATCCAGGGCTTCTACCAACTGAGCCTCTACCAAGAGGACCTCAACCTATTAAAATCCATCCATAGCACTTTCAACCAAATTGCTAAGATATGTGCCTATGAAGTCTTATATCTGTGACATGTAAACATAACCTCAAAGTGAAGAACATCCACTAAAAATCCACAGTTCTTTGAAGCTATTGATTTGCACTAGAATAATCCTTTCTTATTTCGGTGGCATAGAACTCTAATCCCAAGAAGTCAGAAGGCTGATACAGGAAAATGACAAGTAATGCTGGGTCTACAGAACGAGGTAAAGGCCAGCATTAGCAACTTTCTGAGACTCTGACTTGCATCGAAGATGTATATAGAGAGCACTGTAGCACTGACACAGAAGACCAACTTTGAGCTCAATCACCAGGAATGGACACTGCCTTATAATTAACACTGAGAAACAAATATGAGTTTGAAAACTTCTAAATGTATAAGTACATATACTAATGTGTGAACTATATTTGGACCATGTGTTTTAAGTTTGGAATATGTAGTGTGTGTGCATGTGTGTGTGTGTGTCAGTGTGTAACTAGCATTTATTTGTAATAATTTGTGTGCTATTTCGATGCTCAAAATGAAATGTTTTTGAACTATTTTTTGGAGAGTTTTTCTGTAAAACAACATATTATCAGACATATGCTCTTGATATTTATGTATAAAAATAACAGTATTCCTTATGCTGTTTTTATTAAGATATGCTTATTATAAGATTCTGTTATTTCAAGGAGTATAGCTGACTCTTCATGTTTTAAATAGAAATGGGGTACAGAGTTTTAACAGTTTTGCAATATATGTTGTTTAAGATTTTCAACTTTCAATATGGAAGTTTAAAAATTTGTCCAAATGTTTAAATGCTTAAATGTTTTTTTCTATATCAATTGTATTTCTATATATAAGCTAATGATTTAAACTGTATAAGAAAAATGTAGATATCAAGACATTTTTTTCTAAGTCAAAAAAATTGTTAATGAAAAATTGTTCAGCTGGGGCATAGAAGTGGTGAACTATTGCAGATTTGGGGTCATTCACATACTATTACAAACTTGGGTCAGGTCCCTTAGAGGCAGGGTGTGGGAGAAGGGTGTGAGGTGTCAAATGTACAAACTACAGATATTATTTCCAAGAAATGAGTGATGATGACCACATAGTTTCAGTCCCTTTTCATGGCAAGAACTGCAAGTCAAATATTTACAAAAAGTCTTCTTTATGTTTAAGCTTCATGAAAACTACAACTCACAGGAGTGAGTCCCTAATTTTTATACAAATTTCCAATATGAAAAAAGTAAGTTAATATCTATCACTATTTTGGATGGTCTTTATTATATAAAAATCTAGACAAAATCGAAAATGAAATCAATGCTGTAAGTATACTCTTCCTCCTAATTAGTATCATATATATATATATATATATATATATATATATATATATATATATCTGATAAATTGGTTCTGATAAATTGTTATTTGATTATTTGGTTTACTCAGAATCTAAGAGTTCTGAATGTCATTTTCTTTGTAACCTTGGCAAAGTCCCTGAAGTTCTCTGAAACTCAATGTCTTTTAAATAGGAACACTAAAACCTTACCAATTATCACTCATTTTTAAAACCAATAGTAAGGTGTCCAACATCATAAGCCTGTAATAGGACCCATTTGAAACTCATCATTGGCATGTATCCTTAGGGCAGTAAAGGAATTAGAACTGTTTAATTAGACATTAATAGCTTAAGGGAATCCAGGGTTATCCCCACTGAGAACAGCTCAAGTGCAAACTGTGGGTCTTGGGAGTCATAGAGAATGCAGGAGAAGAGTGAAGAGTATTCTCAGAGGCTCAGAGCAGCACCAATTATTCTTGTTTTCACATCATAGCTGTGCATTCATGACTACAGGTCACACTTGCATATTGCAGAAAGCACATGGGTTACTTAAAGTACTTTTCAAATTTATAAAGTACATTTATAAAATCTCCTCCTCAACAACATGAAAAAATACCAAAAATAATAACAGCTGTAATTATGCTATAAGTCCAGAGTGTGACATGATTTAGAGTAAATGATTATGTGTATAAAATAGACCCAAAGCTAACAAATCAGAACAAGCTCATATATGTTTAAAAACAAAATCCCTTCTATATACAGAAGTTCTGATAAAAAAAAGATTCAAGAAAAATATATTCCTTTGGCCTATATCAAAGGGCTTAATTTAGAAAAAAAGTTAAAATGGAATGGGAATAAGCAGTCAACCTGAAAGAACCCTGTGATGACCTACATTTAAGGACATTTAAGGGCCTACTTGACTGGGTTGAAACACATAATAAAATTAGTAAATATACATTTCATGTGTCTGTGAGTATACTAGCAGAGGGTGTTAACCAGGCAGGAAGAATTACCTTGAGGGTGGGAGACATTGTCTAATAGGCTTAGTAATGTCCAATAAAATAAAGAAAGGTAATCGAGTACTGGAGACAAAGATCAGCAACACAGAGTTCTTGCTGCTTTTCTAGAAGAATAGAGTTCAGTTGCTAGCAACCATGTTGGATGGCCTACAATTACATGTAATACCAGTTCCAGGACATCTGACACTCTCTTCTAGCATCTGCAAACACCTATACTCATAAGAGCAGGAGCATGTGAATGAACACACACACACACACACACACACACACACACACACACACACACACTTTTTTCAGAATGCAATAATGTTGTGTGGGTTTTGTAGTTTTTTATTGGTTATTTTATTTGTTTACATTTCAAATGTTCTCCCAATTCCCCATTTCCCCTCTGAAAGCCCCCTATCCCCTACCCCTGCCTCTATAAGAGTGATAACTCTACCTAGCATCCACTCCCACCTCACTGCCCTAGTATTCCCCCTATTCTGGGGCATTGAGCTTCCACTGAACCAAGGGTCTCGCCCCCCATTGATGCCAGTTAGGACAGTTCTTTGTTATATTTTCAGCTGAAGCCATGTGTTCTTCCAGACCTAGCAATACCACAGTATATACCCAAAAGATGCTCCAATATATAACAAGGACACATGCTCCACTATGTTTATAGCAGCCTTATTTATAATAGCCGGAAGCTGGAAAGAACCCAGATGTTTCTCAACAGAGGAATGGATATAGAAAATGTACATTTACACTACGGAGTACTACACACACACATGCACACAGACACATGCACACACACTCACACACAAGCATGCACACACACACACACACACACTTTTAAAAAAAAAAAGAAATCAAAGACATCACGCCTCAAGCCTCTTTCTGCTTCCTGACTATGAGAAGTTCTTTTTTTCCCATGCTCTTGAAATTCTAAACATTTTATCCAATTAATGCTTTTCTCCTTGAATTATTTTATAAGATATTTGATCATATAGAACAGGGAGCTAAATGACCTGAACTTCTGTTTAATATACTGAATAATATCAAGGACAAAGTAAGAAATAATTTGGAAACTCATCAAAAGAGGAGAATAATCACTTTCAGTGATTTTTAGTTATGAAGTAAGTAACTGATTCTCTCTGTTTTTTGTCTATAACCAGCTAAACTTGTTGTAAGATATTTGCAAAGACTACCACATGGAAACATGTTTTCATTGGGCAATATATTTGTAGTGACTAGCTAGAATGTTCACACCTATCATGGACATTCTGTACTTTTTTATTTGATACTTGTAACAGAGATCTCTCATGTTCAAAAATTTCTTGCTTCCCATTCTTCTTGGGTATTCTCTGTTTTCTCCATTTCACTCATGACTTTATATGCTTGGAATCATCTGATTAACTTCCTATTTTCTTGTCTTTTGATCTGGCCAGTAGATCTGAGTTAATTTATAAAACTTAGGAGAACCTTCTACTCAACTTACCCACATAGACTTTTGAATTTCGGTTGCTGGTTTCATGGTATCCTCCTTGTTTATATCTGTATTGTTTCATGTACCAATTGTTTGCCTTCATTAGTGTAGACTGAAGAAGAGGGAAGGTCTTACCACTTGGATGTGAACCCAGACCAAAGGGACATGCATGGTATCTCTTAAAGGTGGATGTTGGTCATAAAGTGCAGGATGACCATGCTAAAAGTCACAATTCTGAAGAACTCAAATAACAAGGAAGGCCCAAGAGAAGTTTATTGAATCTTACTCAGAAGGGGAAATTAATATAAGATATAGATGGAGAATGACAACTTGGCGGGTGAGGTGATGGGGAGAGGAAGTGAAGATCAAGTGCAGAGAGAGAAGGGGAGAGAGAATGAAAATCACTGATGGGCAGAGGAAAAGCAATATATGGAAACTTGTAGCAGTGGGAGATAACAGATCTTGAAGTAGCCACTTTCTGTAGCTAGAAAAGACTAACAGCAGGCAGATAAACACAGAAACCCACCCACAAAAGCTTAGACCAAAAATGTGTCCTTCCTACATGATGTGCAGTGAAAAAAGAGAGCAAAAACTCTGGGAGCTTCCAGAGACTGAACCACCAACCAAAGAGTGAATATGCATTGGACCTAGGCCCCTGGCACATAGGCCACAGATGTACAGCTTGGTCTTCTTCATGCTGGTCCCCCAAGAATTGGAACAGGGATATCTCAGAATGTATTTACTACCTGTGGATCCTGATCCCCTAACTAGGATTCATTGTCTGGCTTCAGTGAGATAGGATGTGTCCAGGGCTAGGACTGATATATGGGAGCAGGGGTGGATATTTGATACTCAGCTGGGGGCTATAACACACACACACACACACACACACACACACACACAAACACACATACAACTGAGTCCATTTAGCATTGGTGGTATATACATGTGTCAAGGATGACCATTTGTGATCAGACAAACCATGTTTGAGTTTGTCCCAGGGAGAAACAATCAGCCACTCTCTAGGGAGCCTCTGATGACTTATAGTCTTCAGCTAGAAGTTGATTAATATGCAAGTTCTCCTGTCCAGGTTGGTATGCCCACTGGTACTGTCATTATACTAGTCTAGATTAGACAACCATGCTTTTAATATTTTATAGACATTTTCCTATTTTGTTTAAGAGACACTATCTAACCATCTTGTTGGGAGCCGACTTTTAGCAGAAAGCGGCTATCAGCTTTGCAGCCATCTTGAGCCATATACCCTGACGTGAGACTTGTTTTTCAACAGCCTACAACAGCTGAAGCACACTCTGATATCCCACATATTTTGTTTTGCAGTTTACTGCCCCTAGCTGCAAGGCGCATTTGGTATCCAAGCCTGCAAGGCGCATGATGCACATACTATCCACGCTATACATGCCTGTAAGGCTTACTTCATATCCACACCTACAAGGCAGGTGGTATCCACGAGCCTACAAGGCATGTGGCAAAAGCCTATAAATACCCCAGATTTCCCTTCAATAAACAAGACTTGATCAGAACCTCTGTCTTGTCTCCATTCTTTGCGTCTCTTTTATCCCCACTCTCTCTCACTAGACCCTGACCCACAGACTGGAGCAACAGCTTGGGCCAGGAAACAGTGGCCCCCAAGCGTTGAGTGGAGAGGGCCGCAACACCTTCTGGGATTCTGTCTCTCATAATGTTTCTTTTTTCTCTTCTTGAATTTTCCCACAGGCATATTGGTTAATTTTGATGATTTTTATTTTTTTCTTGTATTATATTTAACCTGATTTTTTTTCTGTGACTTAACCAATACTGGACATTTTCATATGTTCCTATATTTTTAAGTCACTATTAATCAGTTCTTATTTCTGAAATAATGCAGCAAGATTCTCCAGCTGGACTATCCTACACATAGGCAGTACTGAGTAATTTCTACTGCTAATTATCCAAGCACCAAATGTGTTATGTTACCTCAGCCCCCTTACTTCAGTTTGTTTGATATGAATAGGTTATGATAGAGAACAAATCCACTAACTGCTCCATCTTGAATGTTGTCTTTATGCCTTCTATGATAATATTTAAAATGTCTTTTTAATTTTTCATGTTGAATGTACATATTTTATAATCTATTATCTATATAAATTACCTTACATGTCCACAGTGATAAATCTCCAACCTTTGATGTATTTCTCCTGACTTAGTTTGATTTATTCTCAGATTGCTTCATACATGCGTTGTGACAAATTCAACTTTTTATTCTCAGTTTCATCATCATTAATAACAATTATTTATAAAGACATGGAGTCTAAGAGGTTAGTGGTGAAGTTCAGCAGTAGGGTATCTGCTGAGATGCAAGAACCCTCTGTCACAATATGCAGTACTCTCCTATAGGTAAGAAGGGAGGTCAATAGACAAACAGGAACATGGAAAAACATACAGATGACAGATAGAAAGATAGGAATATATATTTATAAATTGCATATGTTAATTTTATATAAACATTTATACGTGTTACTCATACATGTGTAAAATGTATGTATACTTTACTAAGTAATGCATTTTTGCTACTGCTCAGTAATATTGTTAAAGATTAACCCATCAAAAAATATATCTTTATTAAATTTAAAAAGAAATAATAAACTCAAATTGGGATTGATAAAAAAGTAAAAATAGAAATAAGAATTTTTTTTTGTTTTTGGTTTTTTGAGACAGGGTTTCTCTGTATAGCCCTGGCTGTCCTGGAACTCACTCTGTAGACCAGGCTGGCCTCGAACTCAGAAATCCGCCTGCCTCTGCCTCCCAAGTGCTAGGATTAAAGGCGTGTGCCACCACCGCCCGGCAAGAATTTTATTTTAATGTCCAGTGACATGGTTCATTACTTGTTTTGGTGAAGTTTTTCCAAATGTAGTATATTAAAATTAGTGATAGTATGGTTGAGCCTTCCTTTTTTAAACAGTTGCTTCTGATAATTTTAATATCCAACTGCTTGTAGACTATTGCCCATCATTCCGTTAATCATTTTAAATTCTTGTTAAATAACTTGACAGAATATCTCTTGTGTAAAAATGAAAATACCTGCCTTTTGCTTATACTCTCATCACTAGGCTGAATAATTACATTGCAGCATCCTTAAAATTGCATATCATAGCAAAGTCAGAAGAAATGAAACTGAAAAAGCATAGAATAAGATATTGCTTCTGTCTCTTATTTAATCAGTGGAAAATTGTTATTTCATGGTTTCAAGGATTTTTTTCATATGTAAATTGTGGATTGCAATTATTAAAATTTTGATACATTCAAATTGAACATTATAATAAATAAGTAGAGGAAAATATTTGTCTGGTGTACAGAAAAACAGTAAATATTACTGTCACTGAAGCTTTTATCTTTTTGAGATATATATATATATATATATATATATATATATATATATCACTTTCAACCTTTTACCACTATCTCACTCTATACTCACTGAAATCATCTTTCACAACCCAATGTCCTATTTGTAGTTTGAAGCTTTCTTATGTATCCATCAGACTCACTCTTTAAATACTTTGGTTTGGAATTATTTACTGGACTAAGGGCAACTTAACAGTAGCTAAATCACTGATAACTGATGCTCCTTCTCCCAGTGATCATTAATGGTCCACAGACTCTCAGGGATCGGTAAGGCTTCATGAACCTCTGGACAATGCATTACAGAGTGTTCAGTATTATGTGTAGTTCTTGTGCAAATGATAAAAAGTGTGTTGCATTCATAAGTACAACAGACATTTCAATCCTAGAATTATTTTTCCTGCATAATTTCCTATGATCTGGTTGGTAGATTCTTGCTTAGTCAACATTCTCTGAACCTTGAATGGGGGACATGCACTTGCCCTGTTTTGAGACAAGTACAAAAGACTCACTTATTCTCACTACAATGACTAACTGTGAGTCTCTGCATTAATGACTCCCCACTGTCAAAAGTGAGCTTCTGTGACAAAAACAGAGAGAATCATTAGTCTATAAGTACACAGAAGGAAGTTTTACAACATGGTAGTTTTTGGTTTTGTTGTTGTTGTTGTCATTTGTTGTTAATTTTTTTTGTTATTGGCAGAGAACAATAATAAGCTAAGCTTTTGGCCCATGACTTATCTATATCTATGGGCTCCTGACCAGATTTAGAGTAGCAAGCATGAGTTCCTACATGTGGAACAAACTTCTAGTTGAATCAGAGAGCTGCCACTTACCCTGAGAATAGTAGTGTCACTATTGTACCAGTAGATACATTTTTGCTAGTTAAGGTCCTTAGCCAGGAGGAACCATCAGTAACTATGTTTCTATAAGAGATCTCATTACAATGCCATAGCAGATCTGTTTTTAGTTCCTAAAGGACTATAAGACTAGTTACCATATGCCACTTTTATTTGAATCTATCACTGTTAACCTACAGATTTTTCGACTTTTTTCTTATAATATTGGATATTTTCTTTATTTACATTTCAAATGTTATCCCCTTTCCCAGTTCCCCCCTGAAACCCTGTACTCCATCCCCCCTCCCTATTTCTATGAGAGTGTTTCCGCATGCATTCACCCACTCCTGCCTCCTATCCCTCGAATTCCCCTACACTGAGGCACCTTCACAGGACCAAGGGCTTCTCCTCCCATTGATGCTCGACAAGGCTATCCTCTGCTACATATGCGGCTAGAGCCATGAGTCCCTCCATGTGTACTCCTTGGTTGGTGGTTTAGTCCCTGGGAGCTCTGGGGTGTCTGATTGATTGATATTATTGTTCTTCCTATGGGGTTGCAAACTCCTTTAGCTCCTTCAGTCATTTCTCTAATTCCTCCCATTGGGCACCCCGTGTTCTGTCCAATGGTTGGCTGTGATCATCCCTTCTGTATTTGTCAGCCTCTGGCAGAGCCTCTCAGGATACAGTTATAATAGGCTCCTGTCAACATGCACTTCTTGGCATCCACAATAGTGTCTGCGTTTGGTGACTGTATTGGGATAGATCCCTAGGTGGGACAGTGTTTAGATGTCCTTTCCTTCAGTCTATGTATTTCACTTTGTCTATGTATTTGATCTTGTGAGCATTTTGTTCCCCTTTCTAAGAGGGACCAAAGCACCCACACTTTGATTTTCTAATTGTAAAGTAGGTGAAATATTATTCTGTATGATTTCATCCTATTTTATTTTGTCTTCAAATTATGATCTCCTTTTTTTTCTCTTTCAACAAGTATTAGCAAAACACAACAGTGTGCCAAACAATGTGATTGGTAGAAGAACAATTGTATGTTTCCTCTCTTCTTATATAATAAATTAACTCATACTTAATGGTTTGGTAAAGTTGATATTTTTATAAAAATCCTCCTTAGCAATACTACTTCCTAAGTGTTTCAAATCTGAGTGTCCAGTGAGGCTTTATGGAAATATCAATTGAAGGTAGATGGCCACTATTGATCTGCCCAAATTAGCTGACCTACTCAAATTGTTTTTATCATAAATCTGTTGTGATAAGGCTTCAATTCCTCACTTGCTTTTTGTAGGCAAATCTTTTTCTCAAAATGTGGCCTTCACAGTGTCCAATTTGATCTTAAAACATATAGGTAACTTATTGAAAGCCAGTAATAGTTACGAGTTATAGAAATAAAAAGTTCATTGCCAGAAACACTGCCTATTCACACAGTCTTTTTCAGACAAAGTTGACCTGTTTCTACCAATACAATTATTTGAAAACTTGTTCTTATTCTCCTTATTGTGCCAAAAGTCATGCCAACAAATCTATTGAATGTTTGTACATTTTTTGTTTGATATTTCCTAAGGACTACCTCCTAAGAACTTCTCCGTATCCCCCTACTTTGATGTAAAGAAGTACTGAGTTGCTCTCATGAAATTTTCAGAGACCTTTTTGTATTAAAACGCATTCTATAACCCTTATCTTGACTTTCTTCTTAGAAGATGTTTCTTGATGCTGTTTCTATCTGCAAACATTAATAAATTCAGAGCAATCAAGTGTTTCCAGAGTATTTTATTTTTCTCCTGTAACACTGTAAGCAGTCAAGTGGCCTCTTTAATATTTTATTTGAAAATCTGCATATTCAAGCTTGTTGGGTCCAATTTTGACTAGCTAAGATTTTTTTCTTTTATACTTCTCATTAAATTTTTGGATATTAATTGAAAGATTCCATTTGGATACTAATTGAAACATTCCAAGTTTATAGTAGGATTTTGATATCTATTTTCTAACTCCAAACACTGTCCTCTAATGTTACCTAGGATTTCTTCAACATTTTTTTAACATCTTAATTTTCTTTCCTATTTGTAGCTATTGTTCAATTCCAAAATGGTTCCCAGATTTCTCACTTTCCTCATAGAAAACTAGTGCCGAGTCATTTCCATTAACTTTTTTTTTACTTTTGACCAACAATTAGTAGTTGTACTTTACTAACAAATGGTTACCTCCCATATGTTAGAAAAGAATCCTACAAAGAGCCACATTATGGGAGAAAGATTCCAGCTCACTCTTGGAGGGAACAGCATCAAAATATTTGATTTGTGTTTATTTTATAAAAATTTAGAGGATGAAATTATTAATAACAAATGTCATTCTACTTCGAGTCTCTCATAAGTGGAAAACAACAAATGGATATAATTTAAATAATATTAAAAAACAGTAAATTCAATTTATTTGTGATGTTTCAGGTACCAAGGAAGAAATTTAAATGTCAGTTTTATAAGTTGCTAAACTTTAAACAGTGAGTATTAACAAACAATTCAAAGTATTTGGGAAATGATGTTTTAGATAAAGGAATGCAAGAAAGTCAGGGAATGTATGGAATGTATGAATAGTTCGGAGTATGAAATTATTGTCCACTAGAAACAAAGGAATGCAAGTATTGAAGTATCACAAAATACAGTCATGGCTGTTGTCCAGTTCTGAAGAGAATTGCATACTACAAAGAAGAGACCAGACTAAATATCAGAAATCAATTTTATAGTTATTTGAGTGTGTTTATTTATCTGAGAGTTCATATTTAATTGCAAAATTAATGTGGCATTTTTTCAAAGTAACTTTTATTAGTCTGAAGTAACTGTTGGATAAGAGGCTTACTACTGAATCAGCTCAGGCTTTCTAGTACTTTCTGTACTCTAGCTTTCTTGTTCAACATGCTGTTCTGGACCAAACTACTCTCCAAGCTGACTGATTCAATCTGACTTCTCTCCGCTTCTCATTGAATTGTTCTGCTTAGTCTCAAACTAATTCAAGCAAGTTGTTGTAATCTTCAGGCTGCTTCTTATTCTCTGACTTTCACTCCCTCTGTTGACCTGCAATGAACTGTATGAACTCATAAACTAACTTAGCTTTTAAACTCAACTGACTCCTCTATGTTGCCTTAACTCAACTCCTTTCCTTTTGTCTGTTGTAAATGAGAGTAGGGCATATCATACATCTAACACATCATTTTTCTCTGATTCATTTCTGTGTCTGCCACTCAAATAGTCACCTGTTTCAAATATGGCTGCTTCCTTCGGTAAACTAATCTTACATTCATTGTTTAGGATTAAAGGGCATCTCTGTATTCCAGTCAGAGCAGCCATGTTGCTCCATTAAAATTTCTCTATATCTTCCATTTTTCTGTTTAAGCAAAAATTTGTGCAAAAATTTAACTTTTTACAACAAAAACAATAATCAATTCCATAAAATTAACAGTCCAAATATCCTTATGAAGATCCACTGATGTGATTATCTTTATTTCCTAAACAAAGTCTTAATTACGTGTTCTTCAGCAATTTTCCATTTCAATAACAAGGTTTTCTACCTGCTAGAATCAGATCTTTATCAATTATGATGCTTTTCACCTTTCATCACCTGTGAGGATATATACAAAACCTCTTTCATAGTGTAATATTCTGATGTCATATCATCTTTATATTATACATCTGTATCTATTTCAGCAGTTTTTTCTACAAAAAAAGTCTTTCAGCTAATTTTCTTCCCCTTTTCTGCTTATCAATGTATAATTAGATCTTTATGAATCCACACATAAATTAGACACTTAGGAACTCACATTTTATGCCCAGATCTATACCAGTGAGCTGGACTTCTCATCTGTAAATGTTACTCAAGGTAAATCTATATTTATTTAAGTTTACCTACATTTCTAGAACAATTTTACTTGCTCTGGTTTGAGCAGATTATTAGTGTGGAACACTTATCAGTTGTCTGTGAAGAGTTAGCACAGTCTAACATGGCTTCAAAAAATTCCATTTGGAAATAATTAGTATCATACTCTAAATTTTGAATAACTGAGAAATAATATAATTGTATAGAGTGATTTATGCCTAAACTGTTAAACTAAATGATGAATTGCAAAGAATTGGTTTAATAAATATGGGAGCTCTGGAGCTTTTAAATGAATTAAATTATTTATGTTTCACAAGATCTTTGTTTTGAAATTGGCTCATGTAAATATTTATACTGACAGGATTTTTTCTAGAAGCCAGTCTTCCTCTTCCTGGTCACATACTGGACAGAGCTGTGGAAGATGGCGTAGAGAAGAGGTATCTAGAAGTTGTATTTCACTTTTCACTAATTGCAAGCCTAAGCACAATTTAATTAGATTAAATTTTATATATTAAGCCAGGAAAAATAAAACATATAATTTGTAATTTTGGCATTGTTATGCAAAAACATCAGAGATTTATTTTAGATTGCATTCCTAGTAACCCATCACACTAATAAAGCACATGTAAAATTTTATGGAGAACAAACAATGTCAGTATTCTATTTCAAGCATAAATCTAATATTTCTCAAAATTATAGTATATGTTGGTTTCTTACAAGCCTGTCATTTGGTTTCCTGTGCTCTCAACTTTCAGAGTTTATTATTTAGCCTCTTAGAAATGAGGAAGAAATGTAATCTGTCTGCAAATCCACTCTGCTATCCCACTTCTTGGTGAAGAAAAAGAAGAATAAAAAAATGCTAATATTGAAATCCTGGTTTTTAGGTAGTCACATAGTTGTATATCCTGAAAATATAGAATTTATTTCAATGTTTGACCTATCTTCTATTAAAAGCCAATTATCCTGAGGAGAAATTTAAGTAGAAAGTGTGGGAAGAATTGTCAGAATGCACACCAGAGGAATCCAGAAGGAGGATTAAAATGATCTTCCTGACAACATGCCTCCCACTTATCAAATCCTTGTGGAATCTAAGCATTGCCTGAGTTAAGCAGATGCCAGATATAAGAGGCAAGAAAGCCAGACAGAAATCACAAAAATGACCATTAAGAAGAGATCATCCAGAGAGGAAGAACCATATATTAATCCATGGTTTAACTTATCTAACTATAAAATTATTCAGACTAAGTCTTGACTGAAGAATTGGTAACTCCAGCACATTATGGCTGTCGGAAGGTTGGACTCTAGCTCAGATATTCAAGGTCCAAACCCAGTGGGGCTAATTATCATCATTTTCGTCCAAATATGCAAAAAAGGCTTGACTTTAAAAGCATATTTTTGATAACTATAAGCTCACAAGAAATTACAGATGATGGCAGAGTCAGGTCTTGTTTTTTCATTGATTCCTCTTCCATCAATTTTGGCCTATTTTATACCCACAGAATAATATAAAAACATATCAACTAATATTTGTTATAACTCATGGTTTATTTTTATTGTACCAGTATAAGGTCATTCTATTGTATCTTTGTATAATTGCCATGAAGTTTCGTGAGATAGAAATGATTATGGAAGTACATGTAACATCAGAACAGAGGTCATGGCTTTGTCCCCTTTGTAATCACAATCTTCCAGTCCTTCATCCATTATAGTTAATAATCTTTTCACATCTTTATTATTACTTGGAGACTATTGAATATACAGTATTTAGGCTTTTAAGGCTTGGTTTCTTCATTCAGCATAAGTTCATTGAGATTTGTTTATGTTCATAAATATAAAATATTAAATCCTTTTTATTGCTGAGTATTAATCCATGACATGAACATACCAGAGATTTTCTAATCATTTACCCTTTGATACATTTGAATAGTTTCTACTTTGGTCCAATTATATAGAAAAGTATGATTTTGTAGGAGTCTCTGAATGGCTAAAATTTTAATTTTTTCTCAGAAAATTGAGCAATAGCTCACTGTATGGATTTTATCATAAGTCTAATATTATAATTAAAAAGTGAAGAAACTTTTGTTTTAAAGTTTCATATTTTGTCAATCTGTAAATAATTAATATTCTCATGCTTTTAATAGGATTTGCTATTATTATTATTTCTTTAAGTGTTAGCCATGAGAATACATGTATAGCAGCCTATCTAAGGATCTCCACACAATTTATGCCTCCAAAATAATTAGAAATAATACAAAATTAAGTATGGATCACAGTACTTTACAATATCTCATGCTGATAATTTTAAATAAAAACATGTTAAAAGTAATAAAGAATAACTGTATCACAGGCCAGTCATACCGTAATAAGACATGGTAGGCCACTGGCAGACATTCTATTCTTTTTGTTACCCAAAACTAAGTTTCCAGGGACACTCCTAAGACTGTAATAGATATCTCCTTCTCCCCCTAGCCTCCAAAATCAGGGAACATTTCCTGTGAACCTACCAGCCAAGCAGGACAGTGAAATAGTCAACACACAGCCAATACTATCTCAGAAAATCCAGAAAGGAAATAGAAATTTAGGAACAAATCATTTACCCAACAAAGCCAAATCCAGAAAGTGACAACTAAACCTATACCTCAAACCCAATTTCTTATATTCAGGAATAAGTATGCAATCAATAACATATATATTAATAATCAATAACTATATACCTTCATGAGAACTCAGCTATCCTACCATAGCAAGTCCTGAATATTCCAATACAGTGAACACACAGACACACACACATAACCACTACCATGATCACAAAATAAAATAACTGTAACTAATCACTGATATTCCTCAATGCCAATGGCCTCAATTCCTTATTTAAAAAGACACAGTTTAAAAGAATGGATGCGAAAACAGAATCCAATCTTTTGCTGCATACAGCAAACACATCAACAACAATGATTGAGATTACCACAGGCTAAAGAGTTGGAGAAAATATTCCAAGGAAATAGCTAAGAAGCAAGGTGGAATAGACAATATCAAGTAAAATAGACTTCAAACCAGATTTAATCAAAAGAAAGAACACTACATGTCTATCAGAGAAAAATCTACCAAAGATGGCATTTCAGTTATTTTTTCCTTTATTCTTATTAGATATTTTACATTTCAAATGTTATCTCCTTTCCTGGGTTCCCCTCCGCAACCCCCTCTCACATTCCCCCACCCCTGCTTCTAGGAGGGTGCTCCCTTACCCACCCCACACTCCCACATTATAATCCTGGCATTCCCCTACACTGGGGCATCTTGCCTTCACAGGACCAAGGGTCTCTTCTTCCATTGAAGCCAGATAAGTCCATACTCTGGTATATATACAGCTGGAGCCATTTATTGGTCCATCCATATGTAATCTTTGGTTGATGGTTTAGTCCCTGTGAGCTCTGGGGTGTCTGGTTGGTTGATATTGTTGTTCTTCCTATGGGTTGCAAACCCCTTCAGCTCCTTCAGTCTTTCCCTTAACACCTCCATTGGGATCCTCCTGCCCAAGTACAATGCTTGGCTCTGAGCATCTGCATCTGTATTTGTCAGGTTCTGGCAGAGCCTCTCAGAAGACAGATATTATATCAGGTTCCTGTCAGCAAGCACTTTTTGGCATTAGCAATAGTGTCTGGGTTTGGTGTCTGTATATGAGATGTACCCCCAGGTTGTTCAGTCTCTGCTCCACACTTTGTCCCTGTATTTCCTTTAGACAGGACCAATTCTTAGTTAAAATATTGGAGATGAATGAGTGGCCTCATCTCCTAACCAGGGGCCTTACCTAAACTCTGGATATGGTCTCTATAGGTTCTGCCTCCTCTTTGTTGGGCATTTCAGCTTATCTCATTTCTGTTGGGTCCTGACCCACTGCATATCATCCCTGTCTCCTCCCATACCTGATTCTGCTTCTTGTCTTTTTCTCCCAAGTACCTCCCACCCTCTATCTCTGTTGAGTATTTTAGCCCCCCCTTCTAAGAAGGACTGAAGCATCCACACTTTGGTTTTCCTTCTTCTTGAGCTTTATATGGTCTATTAACTGTATTGTGTGTATTCCAAGATTTTGGGCTAACATCCAATTATCTGTGAGTGCATAACATGCAATTTCTGTTCTTAAACTTTAAGCCCCAAACACAAGGACAACCAACCCGTAAAACAAAGACAACTACAAATCAAATCATATATTGATACTCACATACTGGTAGTGGGAGATGTCAATATTTTACTTTCACCAATAGACAGGTTATCCAGACAAAAATGAAAGAGAAAAATTCTGGAGTTTACTTACACGATAAATCAAATAACCAAATAGATATTTACAGAATATTTCACACACACACACACACACACACACACACACACACGCACACACACACATGACCACAAAAATACCTTCTCAGCACCTTGCACAACTTTCTCCAAAGTGACCACATACTCAGATACAAAGAAAATTTCAATAGCTACAGGAAAATTGAAATAACTCCAGTAACCTATCATACCAACATGGATTGAGTTTGTGTCTGAACAATAAGAGGCAACAGAATTCTTAAAATCTCATGAAAACGGTACAACCCTCTACTGTTTAAAAAATAAATCAAGACAATTAAAGAAAGCTATTAAATAATTTCTAGAATTAATGGAAATAAATTCATAACATACCCCAACTCATTGAACACAATGAAAGGAGTGCTAAAAGAAAAGTTCACATCACTCAGTGCCTTCATAAAGAAGTTAGAACAATCTTGTACCTGAAACTAAACAAGGACCAACTTGTTTTATGAGGCCATAGTAATGTACAAACCACACAAAGACTCAAAAAAGAGTTATAATCATACATGCAAACTTATAATCACACATGCAAAATTATTTAATAACGTACTGGTAAACCAAACCAACCAACATGTCAGTAAGATAATCTGCCATGATCAAATAGGTTTCATCCCAGAGATAAACACTCAAAAATTAGTTAATGTAATTTATGATATAAATCAACTGAAAGACAAAATGCTTATGTACATCTCTTTAGATGCCTTTGAAAAAATCCAACACCCCTGGATCATAAAATCCTCAAGAGAGACTAGTAATTGAAGGAACATCCCTAAGCACAATAAAGGTAATGTACATGAAGACTGTAGCTGACATCAAATTAAATGGAATGAAATTTAAAATAATTCTACTAGAATCCGGTACAAGACAAGGTTTTCCACTCTTCCATATATATTCAATATAGATAAAGAGATATATAAAGTGATAAGACTCCTGAAAGAGATCAAAGGGATACATATTGGAAATGTTGAGGTTAAACTATTATTTACAGATGATATTATAGTATAAATGGCATGAAGAACTTTGCTAAGAAAATACTGTGGCTAATAAACACTTTCTGTGAATTGGCTTGATACAAGATTAAATAAATAAATAAATAAATAAATAATAAATCAGTCTTTTTCCTAAAATTATAACAAGATTCAGAAGGAAATCACAGAAACAACAACCTTCACAACCTTCACAATAGCCACAAATAATGTAAAACATCTGAGACTAACTCTAATCAAGCAAATGGAAATCTTATACAATAAAAACTTCAAGTCTTTAAAGAAAAACATTAAAAAAAGATATCAGAAGTTGCTCATGGGTTGGTAGTATTGACATAATCAAACTGATTATTTCACCAAAAGCAATGTACAAATTCAACACAATCCCCATCAAAATTTTAACACAATTTTTATGGACCTTGTAATGATAGTTTTCAACTTCATTTGGAATAATCAAACATATAAACAATCAAACACTAGGATAGCAAAAATAATCCTGAACATTAAAATAAATGCTTGAGTTCTCACCATTCCATTCAAGTTGCATTATTGAACTACAGTAATAAAAATTGCATGGAATTGAATTAAAGACCCAAATGTAAATTAACACAATTATTGAATTAATTTTTTTATAAAGAAGCCAGAAATAAACACTGGAAAACATACTTTTTTCACTAAATGGTGCTGGTCAAATATTTTTATGTAGAAGAATGTAAATAGATCCATATCTATCACCATGCATAAAACTCAAATCCAAGTGGATCAAACACTTTAACATAAAACCAGTCACAGTGAACTTAATAGAAGAGAAGGTATAAAACATCCTTAAACACATTGGCACAGGAGATAACTTCCGGAATACAAAACTGATAGTATATGCATTAAGATCAACAATAAATATATAGGACCTCGTTAAAAGAAAAAGCTTCTGTAAGGCAAAAGAAACTGTTAACGTACAGACAACAAAGGAAAAAAAAAGGCAACATACAGAATAAGAAATGAATTTTACAACTAGACATCCAATAGAGGTCTAACATCTGAAATATATAAATAATCAAGAAATTAGTTATGATAAACAAAACAAAATCACTAAAATAGAGAGTACAGATCTAAACATAATACTCAATAGAGGAATATCAAATAGCTTAGAAACAATTAAAGAAATGTTCAATATCCTTAGTCATCCTGGAAATGCAACTCAAAATTACTTTGATATTCCATCTTCTAGCTGTCAGAATGGTTAACATAAATAAGAGAAGTGAAAGCTCATGCTAATGAGGAGCTGGAACAAAGTAACACTCCTCCATTGCTGTTAGGAATATCATCTTTTACAACCACTTTGAAAATCAATATGGTAGTTCCTCAGAAAATTAGGGGTTAGTTTACCTCAAGACTCTAGTCTTTACCATAAGACTCTAATGCACATAGCCAAAGAATATTCCATCTTACCAGAGGGAAACTTGTTCAACTATGTTCATATTGGCCTTATTCATATAGGCAAAAACTAGAAAAAAAATTGAAATGTCTCTCAGATGAAGAATGAATAAGGAAAGTGTGGTACATTTACACAATTAAGTATTACTCAAGTGGTTTTAAATGGCATTATGACTTTTTACAGGTAAATAGATAAAAAAAAAAAAAAAAAAAAAAAAACTTCCTGAGTGAGGTATCACGGGCCCAGAACAGATAACATGATATATATTTACTTAGAAATGGATTTTCTTTCTTGAGTACATGATAAGGAAGTTATAACTCACAGGACCAGAGTGGTGAGGTAAAGAAGACTTCTAGGGGAACACATTCAGGTACCTGGAAAAAAAAATGAATAAATTGGCCAGGTTGACTGGTGGTGGGTTGGAACAGGAGCAGGAGTGATGGGGTATGGAATATATGGAGAGAGTACTGAGATTGTCAGATGGAATTGGTGATCATTGGAGGACTGGTGTTGTATCTAGAACAATGGAAACTTACTGAAATCTATGATGATTACCCTAGTGAGGACTCTTAGTAATGGGGGATATGGAGTCTAAATTGGCCACCTTTTGTATCCAGGCAATTTTTTCAGTGATGGGATTAGCTTGCATTAAGTTAAGTTGTTGGTTAATAGGTATCATGAAGATCCCTAAACAACTTAGACTGATACTAGGCACAAGGTTGTTCTCTAAAAACTGACATTAATTAATGAGGCTCCATTAACAAAAGTCCTCTGCTATATAAGTGTTGGGGGACTTGGACCAGCTCCTGTATGCTTCCTGCTTGGTGGCTCAGTGTCTGTGAGCTCCCTGGGGTCTGGGTTAGCTGAGACTGCTGGTCTTCCTATGGGATCTCCCCCCCCTTTTCCCTTCTTCCATCTTTTCCCTAATTCAACCATAGGGGGGCCCGACTTCAGTCCAGTGGTTGGGTATGAGTATCTGTACCTGTCTCAGTCAGCTGTTAATGTGCTCAATAATAGTGCAAAATGACTTTTAAAATAGTTGAAAACAAAAATAATCCAAAACCAAAAAGGAAATAAAAATATGGCAAATATATTCCTTGGGTAGAATGCTAGCAGTTATTGTAGGTGATACACAGATACTGTATGACTCTCATTAACCATATTTAGGGGACTATCATCACAATGCTTAATTTTTTCTTTTTAAGGTATGTCTTTGTTCAGTGAATATATTTATATTTATTTCTTCATTTTGTTGCTCTCTTAAAAATTTTCCCGAGATTTGACACAATTATACATAAGCATTTCTTGTAAACTGAGCTCTGATATTGTGGTTGTATAGAAACCCATTATACCTAGATAGGTTTAGAGAATATAATGTTTGCAGAAACCAACATATCTTTTTCTATCATATATGTAATTTGATAGTTGAAGATGCCAGGCTGGTACAACCAAATCCCTAAGACACAAAACAATACAACACAACACAGCACCTAATACTTTCTTCTCTCTGGCTACTAGAAGGCAATTCAAAACTGTCAGCATCTTTTAATCTAATATGTACAAGGTATGTTCCCATTTCATCTGACATATTTTGAGTTTACCTCCATTTAGTGACCACTAAGAGGAAAGCATTTACTAAATTCTTATTAAAGAGCAGGTTGTCTTTGGATGAGAGAATAAATTACAAAATTCTATACTATGTTGAAGATTTAGAATTAAGCAAAACAGTTGCTTCTACTAAATTTGAAGTTCTCAAAACTTCTATTTTTGCCCTTTAGTTCATTACCAGAATATCTAGTTGTTTTTTGACCACATGACAAAGTAAATACAGAAACTTCAGTTTAAAAATATGGTATTTGTTTTTTATCAATATTTTTTCCAGCTCATTGAAAGTCCAGAGGCTTTTAATGATCTAGACCCATTTTCCTAAGGAAGCTAAAAAAGTTACTATGAACATGGAAGAAAATTATATTTTTGCTTGTTGTGTTTGGTTCTGCCCTAGGTCTCTGGGCTATCCAGTTTCTGATTTTCTGGCATCAAAGCAGTGCAGGGTATGGGCTCCCTCTCCAACAGAAGTATTATTTAATGGGCCCTTGGATTCAGAAGGAACCACTGTATCAGCAAATCTCTGCTATACAATGTCATTGAGCTTTTGCATTCGTTCAAAGTCCATTTCTAAAGACAAGCACATCTCCATATGTGCATGGATAAGAGGCAGAAAAAAAAAAAAACCTAGGTATTTGTACTGGTCCTACTCCTTAATATCCTTCCCTGTCCTTTTCTGCCAGGGCATATTCTGAAATTTGGCTGACCTTAGGCTCATGAGCCTCAAGTCTCAGACTCAAGGCTTCAAGGACTACAGAAATGGGTCAACTAAATCTGTATTTCACCCATCATGAGACTTGCTAATTTTAAGTGTTGAGTGTTCTATGTTTTAATACTCTAAAATTTAAACATCCAGTATGATGGTTTCAAGACTTTTAGCCATTAGGTATTTCAGATTTTAAAAGTCTTAGAATCTACAAATTTTTATTTTTGACCTTGACATTTGAAATTATGATGTTTAGAGTTGTGTTTTACATACATGGTCAACATTAGTCTGTCTTTTAATTTCAGAGAAGCCCTTTGGGTACCACATTACCACATTTGGGACTTCAAAAATTTAAAGGTATCATTTTAAAATGCACTGTAGAAATACCCAGGTGGAAATTTTGTAGGCAAATATTCAATAATAATAGGATGTCAGCAGAAAAGTACAAAACTTGAGTTTGCAGATCCTTTTTATTCAGAGTTTGCCTTGGGCACAACAACATCAACATACACTGTGAGCTAATCAGAAATACAACCCCTCAGCCCCTGCCTCAAAGAATAGAACCAGTTTTCATTTTAATGGAATCTCCAGGTGACTCTGTGCACATTGTTGCTTAAGAAAAACAGACAGTGGAAATGTGTATTATGTTTGGCTTCCCAAACTATTCTGTTTTGTGTTAGAATATGAAATTCATTGTAGTGAGAATATTGGTTTCTTTAAAAACCTAGTTATGTTACATAAACAACTTTTTGTTTTAATCCAAAGTATGGGATAAGAAGCTGCTACACAGTAGGTGATCATGATTTGCCTTGTGCACTATCAGGAGCACGGTTTTTGCCACCTGTTGATAGTTTATTTTGAGGACTCTGAAGAGGGAATAAATGGAAGATCCTCTAGATGGCATGTGGCAGCTGCTGCCCCAGCTGCTGTTTCCCTTACACTGTTGCTTTTAACTGCTGATTCTAGATGCTGAGTTTGCTTCTGCTAAATGGTGGGTTTGCTGTTTTACTAGACTGCTGGCTATTCTGACAATGAATATTGGACTTGCTCCAAGGAACCCAATGCCCTTATTCAGTGGGAAAGTGGGAAAATATATAGCCTGTAGAGATCTATGTCCCCTTTTATCACTTAACCATCTTTTCCTTCTAACTAGTGTTAGGGGTTGGATTAGGTTGGAACAGGGTTGTAAGGGAGATAGTGACATAAGAACCCAATAAAATATGCTAACAATCCACCACAATACTGCTGTGAAAGAAAACCAGAAATGAGCAGCACATGAATTTAATTCTGAGTTGTCCTGAGTCTTCAAATTTATTCTTCTTTCAGTTGGGTAGGATTGTCGGAATGAATACACTATGATTCAGGTGGCCTGAACCATAATGAATCTTCAATTTCAAAATGTTAGAAGTGTATGACATTATTTAGTAAATACATGTTGTTACTTTCACCTGACAAATAATAGGTTAAAAATTAAAGAACCCCATGGTTCAGGGTAGGAGTGAGGTTGGTAGCTGAAAATTTCATGTGTTAACACATTTAGATGT
The DNA here is from genome assembly GCF_011762505.2 of Arvicanthis niloticus. Classification (NCBI taxonomy): domain Eukaryota; kingdom Metazoa; phylum Chordata; class Mammalia; order Rodentia; family Muridae; genus Arvicanthis; species Arvicanthis niloticus. The sequence goes on from NC_047668.1 coordinate 20,432,399, forward strand.
CTGTGCTTTTCATAGATGATAGATAAGAAGAAGAAGTAACAGCTGGTTCAGATCTGAAAAATATCTGGAAAGAAGTGTGGAGACAGTAAGATACAATATCATTTCAACCCATTGTCTTAAAAACCTTGTCACAAACATCAGAAATCCACAGAATTGACATGACAAACATTTCTGTATTAATGTTCATTTTGATTAGAGACCTGTCTGCTCCTGATAGCTTCCTATATTGAATTCTAAGAAGAAATTGAGCATCTTCGGAGTTACTCCAGTTGTGGTGAGACAGCCACTAGACAAGAATTGCCTCTTTCCATCTACAGACAAATTACTGTCCAGAAAAGGACACACTTGCAGAATAGTCGACCGATTATATCTGCCTAGGCAGAGTAATCACCTTTTAATAATTCTGTAGCACTAAGGTCTGTCAGATGATCCTGGGCCAGAAGGCAGAAGAACAGATGCTCCAACGTTGTGAAGTAGAGGGACTGTCCAGGTGTTCAGAGGTCTCTATAAATTGGCTAAGTTTTAGAAGCTATGCTTTGTGCTTCCCACAACTATAGTTAACTCAGTCATTCTGGATCTCTGACGGGGTTGAAAACTTATAGCCTCATAGCCAATCCTGGCTATTTTCCTTGAGAGAAAAGATTTGAGTGGATGGTCGTCAACTGACATTCATCCTAAAGCCAGGTTCAGAACTAAATGTTTTAGTTAGGATAGACGACAGAGGTGCTGGTTAGTCAACAAAATGATGGACTGGGTATTAGGACTATCTTGTACCTGACTGGTACAAATTGGCATAATTATGCTCTAATTGTATTTTGAGAGAAAAGTTTCATTTTAACAGGAAGGGTGATATGTAGGAGGAGCTAAAGTGGGAGGAGTACTGAGAGGAAGAGAAGGAGTAAGAAGAGGAGGAGAAGAAGGAGAGGAGAAGCTAGGTGATGAAAGAGAGAAAGAGGGGGGAGACAGGGAGGCAGATGTTCATGTATCTCCACCAGTCAAAGATAGTTGGTATATCTAGGTTGGGTAGTGGGTTACACCTCTGATTGAACAATACCAAACTTATAAAGCCTATGATTAACATTTTAAAAAATATATATAAATGCAAAAATGAAAAGGGGCATGGGATAGGGGTTTTCTAAGGGGGGAGAATGGGGAAAGGGGATGGCATCTGAAGTGTAAACAAAATATCTAATAAAAATGGAAAAAAGAGAAAAAAACCTTGTCACAAAAGATCTACAAGTAAATTAAGTAATTACTAGCAATATTTTGTCAAGAATTTATAATTAAAATTTTTAACATAAAATATATAGCCTTTTATATGGATATTTTTACTATCCCATTTTATTGCATTTAAAATATAGAATTTGCTTCTTTAAACTATTTTGGTTAGATCTTTCTCAGATCTGTCTTTCAATATTCATTTTTTCCTTATGAAAATTTTGTAACATATTTATTTGTGTGTGTTTGTGTGTATAGGTGTGTGTGAGTGAGAAAAGCCATGTGTCTGTGTGAGAGAGAGAAACAGAATATAGTGTGTGTGTGTGTGTGTGTGTGTGTAGATCTCAACTTGGGGAAATTTGTTTTCCCCATCTGCCAGGTGGCCCCTGGAGATTGAATTCAGATTGTTAGGCTTGGGAACAGGTGGCTTAACCCACTATGGAATCTCACTGCCTCTAGGTTTTTATCTTTCCATCCTAATCTTTTAGCTGTCATTTTAGAAGACTACAAACTGACTGTCAAATCTACTCTAACATTGTTATCCAGGTTTGTATGGAGTCAATTGGAAAAACTTTAAAAATGCAAACAGCTTACCTATCCCATGTATTTTCTATGCTGTTTTTGTATGAGAAATTGTGTAGGTTTAAAGCTGATTAATTAACTGTGACATTAATATATAACTCTCCCTCTGTACATCCAACTATTTTGTTTTTTAAATTTATTTTCTGTTCAGCAAGTTTAAAACTGTCTAACTCTGACTACACTCTCTCAATAAATGACCCTGAAAGTATTTGTGAGTCAGTATCACTTAGCATTTCCAGCCACAAGCTCAATAACATGCTGGGTGTTGATGGAATCTTAATACTAATGATATCAGCCTTTCTATCCTGCAGGGAATTGCAATCATACATCTACCTCTAGTCCGATGGCAGATTTCTTCTATAACTAACACAAGCCACTTATTCATGTCCCTACAGACTTACATTTAGACAAACTGGCTTTTCTTGAGAAGAGGCGATGAACTAAAAACTGTACCCCCAGTCTTGTCTAATTCATGTATCACTCTTTAAAAGCACAGCTTGCAGCAAAAACAAAACTTGACAGTATCATCTCAGTGTTACACACACACACACACACACACACACACACACACACACACTGATGTTCACACCGCTCATTCTTTTGTTTCTCATAGCTCCCCCCAACCCCGATGCTTAGTAATTTAAAGCTAACTTCCTCTAGATTTCTATACTTAACCTGTACCTTGCAACTCAATGTCTCATTAAGAGTAAGCCCATGATTATACAACAAGGAAAACCTTTACACTCCATATTTCAGTACATGCCTACCAATTGTGGAATCATATTAAGAACAATAAGGATCATGCTGTCAGGATGACAGGCAGCACCTTCCACAGTTGGTCAAGATCCTTCTACTATGTTCACAGAATAAAAACTTGGCCTTTTTGATCAGAAAAACAAACAGGGCTGTACTCACTCTAGGTGTCCTCTCTGCTAATGAGAAATGTCCACAAACTGCAAGTAACTCTTAATTTTGAATACTTTATATACCATAACCCATATTACTATTTTTATATCATATATTTATATCATTTATATTGTATATATTTTATACCACTACCCATATTACTATTTTATCACTAAGCAGAATAGCATCGTTCCTTTCCTGAACAATAGCTACTGAAATATTTGAAGGTTTGTATAAATTTTCTTAGTCCTCTGAGGACATAATTTGTTTTATCTGGATTTTGTATTATTTTTGCCATAAAGAAAGTTAAGTACTGAGAAAGGGGGGATGGTTTGCCCTAACTTACATATTATATACTGCATATACATATCAAAGTATAATGTCAATCTAATTAATGCATACAAATTTTGTAATTATATGCATCAATTAAAATGCCACTATAGAAATTAGTGTGGTCTTTCCTCAAGAAAATGGGAATCAAGATCCAGCTAAATTATTATTGGTTCTAAAGAACACGTCATTCTAACATACAGATACTTTTTCAACCACATTCATTGATGCTCTACTAATAACAGGCAGAAATTGGAAACAACGTAGATGACTTCAGCTGATAAATAGATCAAAGCAAATGTGATACATTTATATAAAATAATAGAATATTACTCCACCATTAAGAAAAGGAAATATGCAGGTATATGTAAGGAACTAGAAAAAATTATCTTGATTGGGGTAAACTAGACCTAAAAGGACAAATATAGTGTGATTCATTTAAATGTGAATATAGGCAATGATAAGCAATCTACAATTTGTAGTACCACAAAGGTTATGTTTAGAGTGCAAAGTTAAAGGGGAACAGATAGTTCTCTATATTCAATTAGTTGACTATATTTGATTCTTAAATACTATAGAGAAAATCTGGATGTTTAGCTGGGTTTCTGTTTTGTTCTACAATTTTCTCATCTATAATTTTGTTTCAAAATTGTTTTGATCATGCAGAAATGTTTTGCTAACCACGTTATTCTGAGTTCTTTAAGAACCAATGTGTTCAAACAGCGAAATGTTGTAAATCCTATTTTTTCATGCATTCCACAGCCATCTGTTCATGTTTTAAAAATATGTGTTCTCTCAAATCTTAACGTGTAATTTCAAGTGGAGACAATTCCACATATGTTCCCAAATCCTTCTGTTCTCTCTTCTTTTCACTAATTAGTCAATTAGTATCAATAGGTAGTAAAATTTTCTTTATATACTTGTTCCAATATTCTTTATGTCTTAGTTAATTTAGAAGAGGTATATTTAGCATTAACATTATGCCAGACATTGTAATGCTATTAGCATAATTCTCAAAATATTTTCATAAGTGAAAGAGGATAAAAATTTCAAAAGATGATTGATTTCATATTCACATCTACCATGTTGTCTAATAAACTTTCTCAATAACAATGTAAGTTTTGACATATTAACCAATAAAAATTTTCAAAATTATATGATATTGAGCAGAAACTGGTTTTCATGAATGAAATGGATATTACAGGTGAAAAACCTGAGATATACATTAAAAAATATCAACTCAAATTCAGTCCTTTTTTTGTCACATAATAATCATTTAAATCACTGGGCAATCCTTGGGATGGGATAAGAATTCCCCACTAAAGAGGACAAGCTGCATACTCATTGGAGAATTGTTCTGGTGTCTAAGTGCCTCAGTTATATTTGTTTAATAGATGATATATATATATATATATATATATATATATATATATATATATATATATATATTAATTATAGATGCTGGATAATAAGCAGCAGGTAGGCACCACACTACAAATAGAAACACATAAGCACAAAGGAAAAGATGAGCATGAAACAACTCTGGAGACATTTTAGGTTACCATGTGTGTTTGCTACTATAAACATCAATTTGACTGAACCATGAATAACCTGAGAAGAGAGTCTTAGTGTAGAATTATATAGATTAGGCTGGCCTATGGGCAAGCCTGAGAATTTTCTTGATGGCCTTAATTGATGTAAGAAGATCCACCCTGAAGTGGATAGCAACATTTCATGGTTGAGGCTCTGAACTGTCTAACAGTAGAGAAAGTGACCCGAGCATTAACCATATATACAGTTATTCTCTCTTTCTTTTAAAACAGCAATGTGAAATGTAACAACCCAAATTATCTAAAAAAAAAAGAAAGAAAATGAAAATATATGTGACAAAAGCAACAACAACAAAAAACACTGTATATTAAAAAGCTATAACACAAAAATAAATTCTACAAAGATAGAAGACATATTAGCTGTGGAATAAGGAAGAGCTCCTTTGGAAAGCAGTATCTACAGAATGATTCAGAAAAATTTTCACATTTATATTATGATTAACAAAGCTGAAAACTGAGTACATGTTGGAATAATATACTGAGAATATCATTCAGGAAATATAGGAGGAAATATTATTTAAAAGATCTAATATTTTATCTTTCATGCTCAGAAATAAAGCAAAGAAAGGGAACTTCAGACCAATCTCCCTTATGAAAATCAATGTGGTGGTAAATCTACAACCCAAATAAGACTGGTCAAAGAAAACACAACCCAATAATTATGGATATAAACTGCATGCCTAGATTGGGCAGATTTACCATTACACTACTCTATTCCCCTGCTATAAGATCCCTTATAATTTTATAAGGTTCCATTTGTCAATTCTTGATCATAGAGCAAGCCATTGATTAGAGCATAAGCCATTGGTGTTCTTTTCAGGAACGTTTTCCCCAATAATTCCCCAATAACCACAGGGAAACAAAGATTTATTAAAATTACTTTGAGCCAAATACTGAGGAATTATTACTCCATTATAAACCTGCTCTCTAGTTAGGGTTCCTCCCAGAATATATGCCCATATTACTCAAATTTCTCATCCTTTCCTGATCAACTCTCTTTCCCTGCTATTTTTTTCAACATTCATCTTGTCTCCTTCCTTCAAGATTTTCATGGCCAAGTGCTTCTCTGCCATTGCCCTTCCACCTCCTGCTCCTCTGTAGTCTTTTTCCTCAGTCACCTTCCTCCCTGGTCCACTTCCTTTTCTGTTGCCTTCCTCTTCTGTCACCTTCCTCTCTCTCTCTCCTCCCCTAAGCCTTTTTCTTGACCTCCCCTTCTACTGCCCAATCACTTGTTCTAGCCTTTATTTTACAAATTAAGGTGGACAGAAGGTTCACAAGAAGTCACCTGTGTAGTGACTCACTCCTCCTCTGCATCCCCTCCCAGGAAAGTAGAATCAGCATCAAAATATAAGGCCTGGGATATCCACAAAACTTCCCCCTTTCTATCTAATTAAAAGACTTTTTTCTCTCAGATATAAATTGAACATTGTAATTGTTAAAGTACAAGATAGACCTAATACCCAGTCCATTATTTTTGTTAACTAAATAGAACCTCTGCCATCTCTCTTAACTAAAAACTTAGTTCTGAACCTGGATTATGTCCTGTCTTTAAAATGAATGCCATCTGAAAACCATCCTCTCAAAGTAAAGAGCCTGGTTTGGCTGTGAGATTATAAGTCTTCAACCCCATCAGAAATCCAGAACGGCTGAATTAACTGGAGATATGAGATGCACCAACCGTGGCTTCTAAAACCTAGCCAATTTATATAGACTGCTGATTACCTGGAGAGTCCCTTACTTCAAAACGTTGGAGTATCTGGTCTTCAGCCTTCTGGCCTAGGATCATATGACAGATCTAGTAATGCAGAATTTTTAAAAGCTGATCACTTTGTCTTGGCAGATATAATCAGTCAATTATTCCTCAAGTGTGTCCCTTTTCTGGACAGTATTTTGTCTGTAGATGAAAAGAGGAAATTCTTGCCTAGTGGCTGTCTTACCACAACTGGAATAACTCCAAAGATGCACAATTTATTCTTAGAATCCAAGACAGGTAAGCTGTCAGAAGCAGACGGGTCTCTAATCAAATGAATGTTTATACAAGAATGTTTGTAACATCAATTCTGTGGACTTCTGACATTTTTGAAAACTAACTATCTATGTAAAGCAATCTGGACTGTTGTCTGTTAACTCCTCTCTGCTATTTCTAATTAAAATCGAGAAAACACTTTAACAATAAACACAGAGCCACGTAATTGCTATAGGCCCTTAACTAAGGAAGGACTGGGTCTAAGCCTTGTATTCCACATGTGTTATATAGGCACAATGCCTATATGAGAGTAACAATATTAATCCCGCTTTTATATCAATAAGGAACTGATACCAGTAAAAACCTATTTTTATTTTACAACCTAATTTTATTGCAATAAAACCTAATTTTATTGTACAAAAATATATTCTGTAGGAATGTAAGAAATTATAACTTCAACTTTGTATCAATTATAAAGATTTCTACCAATGTAAGTTACACCTATGTAATGTTTCTCTTAAGAATAAATTTGCTAACCTATACCTATTTGTCTATTTCTATGATTTCTATGATATTACTATGTCCCCCTTTTCTTTCCTCCCTCCCTTTTACCTAAGAAGGAAGGATAGAGAAGAGGACAGGAAAGGTAGAAGTTTCTGAGTTTAAGCTCTCTAGTTCCTTTACACGAAAGATAAACAGGCTGAAAAAAATTATGGAAATGACACCCTTCACAATAGTCACAAATAATATAAAATACCTTGGTGTGAATCTAACCAAGCAAGTGAAAGATCTGTATGACAAGAACTTCAAGTCTTTGAAGAAAGAAATCGAAGAAGATCTCAAAAGATGGAAAGATCTCCCATGCTCATGGATTGGCAGAATTCATATAGAAAAAGTGGTCATCTTGCTGAAAGCAATCTACAGATTCAATGCAATCCCCATTAAAATCCCAACTCAATTCTTCACAGAGTTAGAAAGAGAAATTCTCAAATTCATTTGAAATAACAAAAAACCCAGGATAGCAAAAACTATTCTCAACAATTAAAGAACTTCTGGAGGAATCACCATCCCTGACCTCAAACTGTACTACAGAGAAATAGTGATTAAAAACTGCATGGTATTGGTACAGAGACAGGCAGGAAGATCAATGGAATAGAATTGAAGACCCAAAAATGAACCCACACACCTATGGTCACTTGATTTTTGTCAAAGAAGCTAAAACCATCCAGTGGTAAAAGGACAGCATTTTCAACAAATGGTACTGGTTCAATGGGAGGTCAGAATATAGAAGAATGCAAATTGATCCATTCTTATCTCCTTGTACAAAGCTCAAGTCCAAGTGAATAAAAGACCTTCACATAAAACCAGGGACACTGAAACTAATAGAAGAGAAGATGGAGAAGAACCTTGAATACTTGGGCACAGGGAAAAAGTTCCTGAACAGAACACCAATGGCTTATGCTCTAAGATCAACAATTGACAAATGGAACCTCATAAAATTGCAAATCTTCTGTAAGGCAAAGGACACTGTCAATAGGACAAAATGGCAACCAACAGATTGGGAAAGTATCTTTACCAATCCCACATCCAATACAGAGAAAATATTCAACATATACAAAGAACTCATGAAATTAGACTACAGACAACCAAATAACCCTACTAATAATGGGGTACAGAAGTAAACAGAATTCTCTACTGAGGAAATTCAAATGCCCGAGAAGCACCTAAGGAAATGTTCTGCATCCTTAGTCATCAGGGAAATGCAAATCAAAACAACCCTGAGATTCCACCTCATACCAGTCAGAATGGCTAAGATCAAAAACTCAGGTAATAGCAGATGTTGGCGAGGATCTGGAGCAGATGCTGGAGAAAGAGGAACACTCAGCCATCGTTGGTGGGATTGCAAGATGGTGCAACCAATATGAAAAACAGTCTGGTGGTTCCTCAGAAAATTGGACATAGCATTACCTGAGGATCCAACTATACCACTTCTGCATATAACTAGCATATAACTAGAAGACGCTCCAAAATATAACAAGGACATATACTCCACTATGTTCATAGCAGCCTTATTTATAATAGGCAGATGTCCTTCAACAGAGGAATGGATACAAAATAAAATGTGGTACATTTATACAGTGAAGTATCACTCATCTTTTAAATCAATGAATTGAAGAACTTCTTAGGTAAATGGATGGAACTAGAAAATATCATCCTGAATGAGGTAACCCAATAAACATGGTATTCACTCTCTGATAGTTGGATATTATCCCAGAAGCTCACAACACCCAAGATTCAACTCACAGACCATATGAAGCTCATGAAGAAGGAAGACCAATTGTGGGTGCTTGGATCCTTCTTAGAAGGAGCAACAAAATACTCAAGGGAGCAAATATGGAGAAAAAGTGTGGGACAGAAACTGAAGGAGGGCCAGTCTGGAGAACATTCCACGTGGGTATCCATCCCATGTGCAGTCACCAAAGGTAGATTCTGATGTGGATGTCAGGAAGTGCATGCTGACAGGAGCCTGATATAGCTGTCTCCTTAGAAGTCTGCCAGAGTCTGACATATTCAGAGGCAGATGCTCACAGCTAACCATTGAATTGATCAAGGGGTCCCTAATGGAGGAGTTAGAGAGAAGGAGCGGAAGGAGCTGAAACAGTTTGCGGTCCCATAAGGAGAGCAAATATACCAACCAATCAGGGCTCCCAGGGTCTAATCCACTAGCCTGGGAGCACATAGGAAGGGACCAGTGGCTCCAGCTCTCTATATAGGGGAGGATGGCATTGTGAGGCATACGTGGGAGAGATCCTTGGTCTTATGAAGGCTGAACGCTGAGTGTGGGGGAATTCGAGGTTGGGGAGGGGGTAGTAGGGGTTCTGGGGTATACACCCTTATAGAAGCAGGAAGGGGTGGGTTAAAGGGTTCCTGGGGGAAAAATGGGGCAAGGGGATAACATCTGGAATGTAAATAAAATATCCAATAAAATTAAAATAAAAAATATTTTAAAAATGAATGTTAAGTTAAAAAAAAGAAATACACTCTCTGCTTTGACATCTATACTTCAATATTTTCTCAACTTTTCAAGTTGTCACACTACTGGGAATTAACTTTAGTTTTTCTGGATAACAACCTACCTTGAGTTTCAAGATTAAATAATATACAGCGTCTACTAAATAAACTCAAATATTTTTAAGTAACTTTACTTATAAACATGTAAATTTGAGTATAATTTTATATGTTTGTATACATTTTAATGCTTCATTATAGAGCCTCTCTAATTGATGTTGACATCAGAAAGAAATAGAACAGAGCAGCCTGCCTTTTCTGTCATTGCAATGAACTGCTTTGTGGCTATATTGTCTGGGGTCATTGCTTGGAGTTTCAGGCTTGACATATCAAGACCATCAATCTAGTTTCCATATATTGATGTATTCACCCAAACAGCCTAACATTCCTTCAAATTGCTCACTCAGTTACTATACTTTTTCTTTCTACAATTATTTATTTTTCTTGGAAATTAATTTTTTAATTAGTTTTTGTTTACTTCTACACATGGCACTCAGGGAGCCTTACTTTTTTTTATTGGTTATTTTATTTATTTACATTTTAGATGTTATCCCCCTTCCCAGTTTCCCCTCCACAAACTCCTTTTCCACTCCCTTCTCTGCCTGCCTTTATGTAGACAGGTGATCCCCCACCAGTTCACCCACTCCCACCTCAGTGCCCTAGTATAACCTACCATGGGTCATCTAGCCTCCACAGGACCAAGGGGCTTCCCTCCCATTGATGCCAGATGAGGTAATCCTCTACTACAGATCCATCTGGAGTCATGTGTCCTCTGCTGTGTATTCTTTGGTTAGTGGTTTAGTCCCTGAGAGCTTTAGGGAGTCTGGTTAGTTGATATTATTGTTCTTTCCATGGGGTTGAAAACCCCTTCAATTCCTTCAGTCCTTGCTCCAGTCCTTTGGAGTGCCTGCATTCAGTCGTTGGCTACAAGCATCCACATCTGTATCAGTCAGACTCTGGCATAGCCTCTAAGGAGACAGCTATATCAGGCTCCTGTTAGCACATGCTTCTTGGTATCAGAAATGATATCTGTGTATGGTATCTGCAGATGGGGTTGATCCCTCAATGAGGATCACCTCCCCACTTCCTTTTAAATTTCTGATCCTCTTACTTCTCTCCCATCTCCTTTCATATCTGAACCGGTCACCCTTCCCCCCTCCTTCCTTGATTCCTCCTTCCCTCTACTTCCTGAGATTATTTTCTTCCTTCTTCTGAGTAGGACTGTAGCATCCACACTTTGGTGTGCTCTTTCTTCTTCTTGAGTTTCATATGGTCTGTGAGTTGTATCATAGGTATTCTGAAATTGTTTTTTTTTTTTTAACTAAAATCCACTTATCAGTACGTACATAATATGTGTGTTTTTTTGTGTCTGGGTTACCTCATTCAGGATGATATTTTTTAGTTTAATAGCTGAGTAGTATTTCATTGTGTAAATGTACCACATTTTCTGTACCCATTCCTCTGTTGAGGGATATCTAGGATATTTCCAGTTTCTGGCTATTATAAATAAGGCTGATATGAACATACTGGAACATGTGTCCTTGTTATATGTTGGAGCATCTTTTGAATATATGCCCAGGAGTGATATATTTGGGTTCTTAGGTGTCCTTGGGTAAAAATATTTCCTATTTTCCGAGGAACCTCCAAACTGATTTTCAGAGTGGTTGTACCAGCCTGCAATCCGACCAGCAATGACAGAGTGTTCTTCTTTCTCCATATCCTTGCCAGTATCTGCTGTCACCTGAGTTTTTTATCTTAGCCATTCTGACTGGTGTGAGGTGGAATTTCAGGGCCATTTTGATTTGCATTTTCCTGATGACTAAGGATGTTGAACATTTCTTTAAGTGCTTCTTAGTCATATGAGATTCCTCAGTTGAGAATTCTCTGTTTAGCTCTGTATCCCTTTTTTAATAGGGTTATTTGTCTATCTGGAGTCTAACTTCTTGAGTTCTTTGTATATTTTGGATATTATCCATCTATTGGATGTAGTGTTGGTAAAGATCCTTTCCCTATTCCTGAAGCTATCTATTTTTTCTGCTGCTGAAATTCATTCTTAGTTTTGTGTTTCATTCTTCCTTCTTCCTTGCTTAGCCACCATATTGATTTAGCTTTATATTTTTATAAAATGAGCCCTTCTATACCTGTAGTTGAAATGCTATCTACATTGTATCCTTTTGTTTCTACCTCAGGTCTTTCCTAGGACTTCTAAGGGATTTGGAAGGTACACAAGCCTAATTGTTGGTTATTTTTTATCCAATCCTCACTCCCTTCTGTATTCTCAAAGTTGAAAACCGCATACATAAGCACACCTTTCGTATTCCCAGCGTTACATCCTATCATCTTGGTTGCTACCATTTTCTATTCCTATTGATGGTGATTTGAAGTCATCCTAGATAGAGAACAGTAAATCATAGGTCATCACTATTCAGCAAATGAAAGAACGGTCATGTTTCATTAAATAAAGTGAGCATTGGTAAACATAGAATCTTTGTTCATTTCCTGATACTAATACTACTTTCATTCTGAATACACAGACAAATATGTTTGTAATATGAGGGAATAAGAGAAAATATTGGTGATTGTCAAAGCTAGCTGATTCACAATGGTTAAATGACAATTGATTATATCCCTACCTATCATATGATTTTAATTTTTCTAATTATATTTATAATTTACTTTTTCTAAAATTATTTCTTTTCTGAAATATTACTTTTAGTATTTTTGTGTTTCTGTAGTAACTTTTCAAACAACTGTGCACCTCTGGTTTAGATTCCAAAATACTTTTCTTCCAAGTTTTGTCACTGAAATCTAATTCATTTGGTGGATGTATTCCTACATTCCTGATGCCAGTGTGTAGTGAAAGATGTAAAGGATATAACTTTAGCTACCATCAGCATAAACTAGGAAGTGTCTGTGGAGCAAACACAGCTCTTTGTACAATGCTGAAATTTTCTCTGCAGAAAAAGCAAGAATATTTTTATATCTTGTGCAAAATTTGATTAGACCAGGTATTCATGGACCATATTCAAACTTTGTCATTGATTATTCTCAATTCTTTAGGCTAGTATTTATAATATGTAATGCCAAATACAAATCTTTGGCATATAGAAATATGGTGTGGTGAATTAAACTATTAAATATCAGAATTAAGAAACCAATTCAGACACAGGAAACAAAATACTACATTGTTATAAATAGCAGCTTTATTTAAATTTCAATAATACTGAGAAGTAAAACCTTTATTTTGTTCAGTTTTATGGTGTTTTTCCCATTACACTATGCCAGAAAGAGAAGAATGATAGGAGATAAAAATTCTAACCCTGTTCACGTCAAATCATGCTTTTGAAAATAAGCCTGATATATCCTTCTAAATGCATTAGCAGAAACACTAGAATTAAGCTAAGAAAATGATGTTTCAAGAGTCTAACCTTTAGCCATTTCTAGAATATTGGAACCAGTGTTGAAAATAAAAGGCTGAAAAATTTTAATTTCTTTATATAGATATGAATATGTATATATATCCATATTAGATTATAGATATAGGTAGATTATATAGAGAGATATAGATAGCTAGATATCTAGATACAGATATATAGGTATAGATACAAACATAAATAATAAAGTTAGAGATATAAATAGAACTAGAGATAGATATATGTCTATTGGTCTTCCTCATTCTCAAATTGTAAAAAAAAAAAAAATAACCTGTGAAGTTTCATATTAATTTATGCAAAGAATATTCATCTAACAGAAACTGATAATATAAATGTATTCACATTCTTTGAAATGTGATAGCAAAAGAAAACTAACATCCCGTGATGTTGCACTTTTCTACTACTTTGGTTCATCAAAAGACAAAATTTTTTTGTGGATATTCTGGCACCTCTATAGTATATAAGGGACTTCTAGCTTATTTTTACTAGTAGCTCCAAGTGAAAAATTCCAATATGTGTTTGTACTTTTAAGCCTTATTTAAAAGGTGGCTTATCTTTGATAAAATGTGCTTATATTTATTCAGATTAAGATGGTTTAAAATAGGATGTTTAAGACTGTCTAGGACTTTATTAAAAAGAAATAGAGACAACTACCCTCTATAGTAGAATTCAATTAGAGAAAAATAAGGCCCATGGAAACATTTGTGTATGCCTGTATTTCCTTGGAACTCACTTTATACCTACACTCAAACCTAAACAGGAAACCAAAGACAGATAGCAATAAACTTTGTATTAGCTTGCATTTCACTGCTGTGAGAAATACCTTGTTGAAATGTTTTAAAGGCAAAAAATATACCTGTTTAACTGGGTTCACTCTTTCATAGGTTTCATTTAATGGAAATTTAACTCCATTACTTTGGACCTGTGCTGGCAAAGGCATCATGGTCAACTGAGTAGTGTAAGCAGCTAAGCTCCACGCTTCCTGGCATTCAGGACCCAGAAAGAGAAGAAAAGGGGACAATTGAAAAAAATCTACTTTTCAATATCTTAACTCCTGTGCCCTCGAACACATGTGGAAGATTGTATCTCCTCCTAATATTGCTGTCAAACTCTGAACCCACATATACAATAACCCAATGATTATCATCCAATCCTTTCTCAATGACACAACACATCAACTATGAACCAAGCTTCAGCACCTATCCTTTTGAAGAATAATTAATAACCACCAACTAAGAGAGTTGCTTTAATTTTTAAAACATTCTCTAGAAAGGCCTTTTATAGAAGGCATTTTCTAGATGCATTAAAATGTGGGAGAGAATTAGAATGGAAGATGTTTAAATTTGATCTTCCTTTTCCATAGACACTTTCTGAAGCAGTGAGTGGTAATTCAATTAGTTTTGATTCACATTAAACTCTTTGTCTCTACATTCTCTAAAATAAAACACCTGGATCAGCTGTATTCTGAGAAGAGGCTATATGTTTTTCATTAAAGTAATAGTAATGATGATGATAATGATGATGATGATAAAAGTTGATGAGCCTTTGTATCTGAACTTAGAACTTTAATTATCTTTACACTAATACTATTTTTATGAGAAAATTTATATTTCATGGGAAATTTATACAATAAAAACAAAATAATAAAATGGATCAGAGAATTATTCCAGACTGATGAAAGTGTTCTTCTAAAGAGGAAGAAGATCCTGCGAAAAAGCTCATTCTTGTTTTCAATATTTCAAATCTTCTACACATTTGCAATGCCTTTGTAGACACCTGAGGACTGGTATGTATTTAAACAGATAAAGCTCAGCTTACATGTCCCTTGACAGAAAAATGACTATAGTCACTGCCAATTTGAACTGTTCTTGCAAGTGCCTTGGTACTAGAGTAAAATAATTCCATTCTCTTCAATCATGTAGTGTTTTCTTTGATACAAATTTATCATGCACAATGGCACTTTCTTTAAGCCATACAGGTAGGGAATACAGATTGACATTTTTTGATATGTAGTTACAACCAAAAGATTGAAAAGAGATATTCATCCTGATGTAGGTTTGGTGCTTCTGTGTGCCATATTTTATTTGTGTGTGTATGTGTGTGTGTGTGTGCCTGTGTGTGCACATGTGTGTACGTGCAGCTCAAACCTGTAATAAATACTCTTCAAGAATAAAATCTTATTTCCAGCTCTCTTCATTGTCTATAGTCAGCTGTTTAAAACCCCAACTCAACTGAACATTGCACATAGATAATTTAAGTTGCTTCCTTTCATAATTTGGGGAGTTATATTAAAATACAAATTCAGTACGATGAACTAACAAGCTATTATACAGAGGAAGATGTAAACTCAGTATGATCTGGAAGTTAGAATACATCTGTTCATAAGGGAAGTTATCCAAGTACTATATTTTTGTCACATAAGTATCATATTTCTATTTAACTAGAGAAGTGGAACTATTTGTGACTGAAAAAAATAGTAAAAGCGCCACATAGGCAGGAGATGTGTGCAAAACAGTTTGAAATAAGATTATATGTATTTAATGGAGGAATAAATGGACATTTTAAGAATGTTGAAATCAGAGTTGACATTTGTAGAATGAAAGTAAACATAGGTGAAAGATCAATGTTTGCTTCTGAATGAATACATGGGAGTAGATTGATAGCTCAGCACAACTCCAGCTTTGACATTCCATAACCTCTTCATCACATATTTTCAGGAAGTTAAACAAAAGATTTTCAAATTGCTACATAATCTGCAGTTACTCCTTTCAATCCAGAGTTTCAAATTTAGTACAGAATACCTTTTAAAAAATGTGTGTTTTGTTCACATGTACGTTTGTTCACTGCATATATGCCTGACATACACAGAAGTCAGAAGAGTGAGTTTGATTCCCTGGAACTGGAGTTATGTAGAGCTATGGGCTTTCATGTTCATGCTGGAAATCCGAAGGGAATCCTTGGCAAGAAACAAGTGCTCTTAACTGGTGAGCTATCTGCCCAGCCCCCACCACTGAACATTTAACTGCTGATCTCACACTGTTAGTTTCAGTCATTAGTGTCAAGAAACTGACCTTCACTGAGCAGTGTTCTCACTTTTCATTTATATTCTAGAGCCTCGCTTTCTTTTCACAAACACTTTTATTGATTTTAGTCAATGTTTCCAGTGGAAGACTTCTGAGCTAAATAGATTCTCCACTTACTTAGACTCCTTTTCCAATCAAGCTGTTTATGTCTTCGCATGCCTTCTTGTCATTGGTGATGCATTCCTTAGGACTTTCATTTTTCAGTTTCTGGCGTGGGGGCGGGGGGTGTTGTTTGTTTGTTTGTACACTTGTTGTGTTTTTTGTTTTTTGTATTTTTGTCTGTTTTTTTTTTTCTGTTATAATGAAAATAGTGGCTCTATGTAGGATGCTTGCATAAATACAGCTTCGAAATATATTAAACGGCAAACTGAAAATAATTTCAATCGACTTGTTCATTTGAAGGGAAATGAAAATTACGAAGAGGATGTCTTTACTCTAAATCATGCTGCTTTTGTCACTGATTTTCTCCATTTCATGAGATGAGCAAAATCAGACAGAGTTGGAGTAAACATGCATAGACTTCTACATGTCTTTCATATAATTTAGTATCTTTGATACACAGAATATTGTCAGAAATAAAAAATAAAAAAGAATTTAAAATAAAATATATTCAGAAAATCAGAACACTATGTCAGATGTCATTGGGACTGAGCGTTCTCTGAATACATGCATGAATAGAAAAAGTGGTGGGTTTGTTCTTCTTTAGAAATGAATGCTTATGATGGACTTAGCATGTCTGCAGAAAGCAATTACATGTTAGTCAACTATTCATTTTTTTTCCTCAAAACATCAGGCTACGTTAGTAATACCTTGCAGTCAACAGGCCTGGGTTTTAAATTTCTTCCAGGTAAAAACATAATCCTTACAATATAACTTAACAGGTTTGCAGATAAACTTGAATTACATATAAGAAACACTCCTCCGACCACCAGCCTAGGAGCACATATGGAAAGACACATGACTCCAGCTCTATATGTAGGGGAGGATGGCCTTGTTGGGCATAGGTGGGAGATGAGGTCATTGGGACCTTGAAGGCTGAGCACTGAGTGGGGGGTGGAATCTGAGGGTGGGGAGGGGGATTGGGGGGTAGGTGGGTAAACACCCTCATAGAAGCAGGAGGAGGGGGGATGGAATAAGGGGTTCCTGGGTGGGTGGGGGGAATGCAGTAAGGGGATAAAATTTGAAATGTAAATATTACATCCAATAAAAGAGGAAAAAAAAGAAAAGCGGTTAGAACCAACATCCTTAATAAAATGTCAGCCCTCTTTAAAAAAAAATTTCTTGATACTAAAATTTGTTTTGAGAATTGTATATTGCAGAATGATCAGCCTTGCTGTATCTACTCAACAAGCAAGCTGGGCAGACCTGCTCAAACCTCTGAGGTCCAGGAATTCCATCTGGAGGCAGTGAAGACACAGCATCAGAGGCTTGTCAATTTGCTCTTCCCTCCACTCCTCTTCTAATATCTCAACTCCCATAATCAGCTTGAAGAAGCTAATGAAGTGTCAGCCCCTCTATTCCCTGGGCTTGGGGACTAAGGTGGTAAATGTTGGGCTGTCTTTCTAGGGAAAAGTAGTGGTTTTGTGGGAAAAAAGAGGATTACCTAGGGTTTATTGCATAGCCATAACCTATTAGTAGAAATCTATATAATTTGTATCAAGATGAAGATATAAATTCTTAAACCGCACCAATTTACTTTGATTACAAATTTTAAGGTTTTCATTGGTATGAGCTTCTTATTGATATAAGTGAGATGAATATTGTTACTCTCATAGGCATTGTACCAGTATAACACATTTAGGAATACAAGGCTTAGACCCAGCCCTTCTTTAACTTTTTTAACTGATTTGAGATGGTCAGCCTGTGAGTTAAGGGACTATAGCAAATTCATGGCTTGGAGTTTATTGTTAGGGTGTTTTCTATGTTTTATTTAGAAATAGCTGAGTGGAGTTAACAGGCAACAGTCCAGATTACTTTACATGGATAGTTGGTTTTCAAAACATCAGAAATCCACAGAATTGACATGACAAACATTTTTGTATTAATGTTCATTTTGATTAGAGACATGTCTGCTCCTGACAGCTTCCTATATTGAATTCTAAGAAGAAATTGAGCATCTTTGGAGTTACTCCAGTTGTGGTGAGACAACCACTAGGCAAGAATTGCCTCTTTCCTTTGACAGACAAATTACTGTCCAGAAAAGGACACACTTGCAGAATAGTCGACTGATTATATCTGCCTAGACAGAGTAATCAGCCCTTAATAATTCTGCATCACTAAGGTCTGTCAGATGATCCTGGGTCAGAAGGCGGAAGAGCAGATGCTCCAACGTTGTGAAGTAGAGGGACTGTCCAGGTGTTCAGAGGTCTCTATAAATTGGCTAAGTTTTAGAAGCTATGCTTTGTGCTTCCCACAATTATAGTTAACTTAGTCATTCTGGATCTTTGACGGGGTTGAAAACTTATAGCCTCATAGCCAATCCTGGCTATTTACCTTGAGAGAAAAGATTTGAGTGGCTGGTTTTCAGCTGACATTCATTCTAAAGCCAGGTTCAGAAATAAATGTTTTAGTTAAGATAGACGACAGAGGTGCTGGTTAGTCAACAAAATGATGGACTGGGTATTAGGAGTATCTTGTACCTCACTGGTACAAATTGGCATAATTATGCTCTAACTGTATTTTGAGAGAAAAGTTTCATTTTAACAGGAAGGGTGATATGTAGGAGGAGCTAAAGTGGGAGGAGTACTGAAAGGAAGAGAAGGAGTAAGAAGAGGAGGAGAAGAAGGAGAGGAGAAGCAAGGTGATAAAAGAGAGAAAGACGGGGGAGACAGGGAGGCAGATGTTCATGTATCTCCACCAGTCAAAGATAGTTGATATATCTAGGTTGGGTAATGGGTTACACCTCTGATTGAGCAATACCAAACTTATAAAGCCTATGATTAACATTTTTAAAAAAATGTATAAATGCAAAAAGGAAAAGGGGGCATGGGATAGGTGTTTTCTAAGGGGGGGAATGGGGAAAGGGAATGGCATCTAAATAATATATCTAATAAAAAAAGGGAAAATTGAAATTATAAAAAGGTCATACAAATTGCAAATAAAATTAAATGCATGTATATATTTCTATGTATATATGTTTGTGTGAATATATTCACTCATTTATATTACTATACTCTATATTCTTAGCTAATGTAGCTTTGTAGCAAATTTTGAAATTAAGAAATAAAAGTCATCCAAGTTTGTTATTTTGCAAAAAAAAAAAAAAAGAAAGAAAGAAAAGAAACACTCATCTGACTATCCTTACTACTTCTTACCTCTTTAACATAACTAGGTATAAATATATTGTCAATCAGATAAAGTACATCCAGCAGTCTAAGTGAAAATTAATAATTTAAAAAATTACATGAGTCTTATTCTGAACAAAAACATTGAGTGAGAAAAACCCGTTTTATTTTTAATCTCAAATTCTGTAAGAAATGGGTATACTATTCATCACATATCCCATGAATAAACTTGGGACGTGGGTCTATTATTAAAGAGTCATTGGAGCTGTTGAAGATAAAGCTGGTGGCTGATGAAGCAATTTGCCCATTTCAGACACAAACATTTTTTAATTTAAACTCCTACCTAAAAACATGACTATTTTCCAACTGCAACCATCTGGGAAATGCAGTTAGCATGATGTGGGTCCTTTCTCTCTTGTTTTCAACTTCCTTCTTTACAATAACTTTGATAAGAGCATCTATGATAATCTCAAAATATCAGGACATCACTAATGCTATTTCTTCTTTATTTTTGTTTGAGGACATAGATTTCTTTAGCTTCTCATCCACCCTCTTATACACAAACCAAGTGGATTTAACACACAATTTTAAACTATAAAATTCTAAGCTGTAATTAATTTCTGTGGAAGATGTAGCAGAAGAGAGAAGACTTTGTGCCAATGAATTAATACAGTAAATACAATTTTCCCCAAGTAAAATGAGAATGAGTATCCGTGAGCTGCACATCAGACTTCTTGTTTAGCTCAGCCTCTCAAATGCAGGCAGCATACTGTAAGCACAATTGTTTTATATGTGACATGGTCATATACCTTGTAATATTAATGGTTGGCATTTCACAAGACAATGGACAACTGCACGGTGGTCACCCACATGATTTCTATTTTTCAAACTTTTCCCAGCACAGGAAAAATGTTCACAGGCCTGACAAACATGGTGACTGTTCTTCCTCTGTGTAAATAAAACAGCTTTTTTCTTGTAGTTCCTAAATGCAAAAGAAAAGCAATCATCACATGAAGTATACACCTATCATTTTATTCATTCATTAGTCAGTAGGCAACATTTTTCTTTCAAATCTGAATCTTCTGGAAGAAATGAAATTATCAAAGCTTATGTAAGTTATAACAAATCTATATTTGGGGTGTGAAGGTTTGTTTTAAATATTCTTTGAATTAAGAATATTGATTGAAATGAATTTTTCAATCAAGGCAAAAATAGTTTATTTTATCATTATAGCCAAAGATCCCCTTAACTCTTATCTTAAGAAAATAAAAGCAACAAAAGTTCTGAGTCAGTTTTTTCTCAAAGCTATTTTGCGATATCTTGAGGCTTCAATTAAAAGGAGTTTTGAAAGAGACAGAAGTTAATCAGAGGCTTATTGTAACAAGCTATTAGGTGATTTTAATGCCAGTATTGGCTAAAGAAATAGCAAGTGTGAGAAATTGTGTTTGTCCTCTAGCATTTGTGTGTGAAAAGCCAAGTACAGAATTGACTCCCTGAATTCCCAGCACTTAAAAGGTAAAGAGGAACTGGGGAACTCATGAAAGAGCTTGCTAGCAATCCAGAGTAGCTCATGAATAAGTTCTGGGCTGAGTGAGAAACTCTGTTACAAAATTAAATAGAAAGTGACTGGAGAGATAAAATTTTCACCTCTGAACTTCATATACACAGAAATACATGTAAATTTTTGCACGTGTGTAGACTCATCCACACATATACACTAAGTAAAAAAATAAATAAAAGTCAAATGTGTAATGGTTTATGACTATTACTAGATTATTTCATTATGCTTTAAATAGAATGTTTAATATACTATATCCTGTTATCTGAGAAGTATCTACAAATAAAGGGACAACAAAGAAAAACTTTGCTCTATGCTTTGGTTGCTTCTGTTCTAAAAGAGACAGTTTAAATATAAGAGAGTATTAATGATTTTGATTAGTTAATTACTAAAATATTCAGGTTCATGTCCACAGTTCTTTTCAATCTAGTATAGATTTTAACTACCAGAATCAATCACAGAACCAGGCAGGGAAGGCAACTGTAATACTAGATTTAATGGAGTAATTAAAATAATAGTTTTTAAAGTGTTCAACAAAATTTTATCAAAATATCAGCACTAAAAGAAAGATATGACTATATTAGAAACTATGCTAAGTCCAAAACTGAAGACTAAGACAGACATTATATTTAATATCATGTAACTTAAATCATATTGATGATAGAAATTTACAAATGAATTTCTTAAAGATGAAGAAAAACCACACCTTTGTGTAAGATCAATGAATGCAATAATTGAATTAAGAATAGCTTATTTTTTTCTGAGTAATTTTGCTTAAATTTATGGCTGTTAAGGCAGTGATTTTTTTCCTGGGATGACAAGGATGGGAACAAAACTACTTCTAATGGGCAATAGAAAAGAAAGGAGAAGGAAGGTAGGAAAAAAATGAAGGGATGAAGGGTATGTCATGAAAGCTGGAAGTGAAGTGAAGAGGAGGGAAATGGAGATAAAAGAGAAGAATGATCGAAGGGAATCAAAAGGAAAAAGTAGATTAAGAATTGGCCATAACTCCTAAATATTCTTTCTCCATCATTACACATTCTAGCAATTCTGCATATATACATATATATATACATACATCATATATGAGAGAGAAAAATGTTCTCAAATAAAAACATATTTTATTCTGAAAACTAAAAATGTATGAGTGAAATATTGCTCCCAACCAAATGTGGTGCATATGTTTTAAAATATTTTTTATTTATAAGACAAGATTAATCCTTAATTATTTAGCTTCTCGTCATAAACAAGTGCTATTTGACTACAGTAGTTTCTATTTTGATCATGTTGTAAATTTGCCAAGAAAGATTTGTAAGCATTTCCAAAGGGCTTTCAAATATCTTACCATGGCATCCATTTTATGATATTTAAATGCTAAATTAAATAGAGACATAAATATAACTGATGAATAGTGATAAAATTTGGCTAAATAAACAGTTACAGTAATTTATTACATAACCCTCTCCTATTAACTTTCAGGATTCAGCAACAACAACAACAAAAACCTAACTAGTGGCATGGTGGGTATTGGTGGAACATCTACAAAAACTAGAAAAAGTACTAGATAATTAGAAAAAAGGAAAAAAAAAAAAAAAGAATGTCTTCCCTAACAGACCAGTATGCTATGGCTAGCAGTTTTCTTTAGAGGCACACAGAATACCTTAATCACTTTCTCCATCTCTTCTATTCAGTCAGTTAATAAAAGCATAAACA
Source organism: Arvicanthis niloticus (assembly GCF_011762505.2). Lineage (NCBI taxonomy): Eukaryota > Metazoa > Chordata > Mammalia > Rodentia > Muridae > Arvicanthis > Arvicanthis niloticus. Next base: position 20,455,152 of record NC_047668.1, read on the forward strand.
TGTTTCTTCCTTTTTCAGATTAATCATTCCTTTCATCTAAATCTTTAGTTTTGATTTTTCAAGCACCTGTTGATCAAATGTAACTCATGTGATTTCCAGAGGTGAACATGAAATGTGCTACCTCCAAAGAGAGATTTCTACTAACTAATCAGGAGCTAGATGAGGAGAGATAATTGAACTAAATTTGTTGTTTCTCTGTCATTAATTTTGGCATGTATGTGTTTATCCAGATGCATAGTATGAGACACATGTATATCAGCACAATTATAGTACACAAAGACAAATTGTAATTATCTAGAGCAAAGAATCTAAGTTGGCTGTATGACAAAAAATGTCTAAAATCTTATTCATAGGCATAGCAAAACATATGTAAAGAAGTTAGGGGCTGGAGATCAGCACTGTCTGCTCTTCCAGAGATCCTGAGTTCAATTTCCAGCAACCACATAGTGCTGGAAATTGAACTTAGGATCTCTGGAAGCATCTATAATGAGTTCTGATGCCCAGTTTTGGCATGCAGGTATACATGCAGATAGAGCACTCCACTTCATATACATTAAAGAAAAAAGAACATGGCCTTGATCATTTTGGGGGCTAGAGAGATGGCCCAGTGGTTAAGTTCACTGACTGCTCTTCCATAGGTCCTGAGTTCAATTCCCAGCAACCACAAGGTGGCTCACAACCACTTGTAATGGAATCCAATGACCTCTTCTGATGTACCTGAAGATAGCTATAGTATATACATAAAATAAATAAATAATTCTTTAAAAAAAAAAAAAAGAAAAAAATGGGCTAATTCTATATAAGTGAAAATAGAATCTCCAACTTCTTATTAAACTTACTATAATAAGTTTATATAGTAATTTATATTATGCTTAAGTTACATATGACAATTTTTCAAATAGAAAATATAATCTTCAAATGCAAAAAAAAAAAAAAAAAATGTGAACCTTGCGCTTATTCTGTTATTTTATACTTTGGATTGTTTTAGTTGCTCTAGTTCTACAATCATCATCTTCCTGACCAGGTTGATGCTTGTCTTAGTGATGGCTCTACTGCTCTGCTAAAAATCAATGACCAAGGAATATCATTTTATTTAAGCTTGCAGTTTCAGAGAATTAGAGTTCATTACCATCATGGCAATGAACGTGGCTTCAGGAAGACAGGCAAGATGGAGGGATAGTATTTGAAGGTTTACATCCTTTTCCATAGGCATGAGGCAGATCTAGAGATGAACTGGCTTTGGGCTTTTAAAATTTAAAACTCAACACACACTGACATTGCTGACATTCTCTTCCAACAAAACAATTCTTTCTTTCTTTCTTTCTTTCTTTCTTTCTTTCTTTCTTTCTTTCTTTCTTTCCTTCTTCGTTCCTTTTATGTGTGTTACTTTATTTAGAAGACTAAACATATGAACTTGTGGTTATGACACTCTCATAAACAAAATCTCAGAAACACAATGTGTGCCTGAGAGATGACACAGAAGGTAAAGGTGATTAGTGCTAAGCCTGATGACTTTTGAATACAATTCCTGAGAGAAACATGTGACCCCCACACACATATTTTTTCTGATTTCTGCACTTGAAGATAACTTATGCAGATGCCAAAACTTGAGGAGATATATTTTAAAACCAAATAAGGACCACTGAAATCACTTACTATTTTAAGAAACCTGCTACCAAAAGAAAGAAAGAAAGAAAGAAAGAAAAAAGAAAAGAAAGAAAAACAAAAGAAAATGAAAAACAACAATGAAAAACATTTCTGTGTTTCCTATATGTTTTGATATATAGCTAATAGCAATTACTCTTGCTATATATACTCCATATTTCTCTAGGCTTAACAATGTATATTTCTTATATACATAATTATAAATAAGTATGTATATATGTATATACATATATTTGTTACAGAACACCAGCTCTAGCTGGTATTGTGAATCTGGGATACCAGAGCCTAAAAATGAAGGAGAAGAAATTCTAATGCACTAGACAACTTTATTTAGACCATCCTACAATTTATTTTATGAGGGCTAAGCAGGGTCACATGAGCAATATTCACTTGACTTGAAACTGTATGCAAACAAGAACAGGGTATGACTTAAAACTTTTTTAATAACAAAAGTAAGATAAATACTGATTATTATGAATAAACCCACTCCTATTTACTGCACTTGAGAGTAGCAGGAAAGCACATTCCAAGAAAACATTTATGCCTAGTAGGTACAGATGTACTAAGAATCTTGTTTTCTTGTTTTCTCACATGCTTTCAGAATTTTCCTCACACATATTCACTTGTGGATGGTTTCAGCAAGTTTGCTTTAAAACAGTGTTGAGCAACAAAAACTGTTATTTGACTTTTACTTTTCAAGATCCTCTTATAATATCACCATTAAAATGGATAAATTTGGGGATCTTTAGAATCTAAGAGGCAAAGCAAGAATCTCATATAAAAGATAAATTTTAATATATTTAAACAAGTATGGATAAAGAAATATGGGAAAATGTCAAGAAGTTGTATAGACCTTCAAACCAAGAAAGCTTAGATTTCTCTCGTGTGTGTGTGTGTGTGTGTGTGTGTGTGTATGTTTATGTGTGCAAATGTATATCTGTGCATCTGTGAGTGTGGGTGCTCTGTAAGGTCAGAAAAGCATTTCAGATCTCATAAGCTACCTATAATCACATGCTATTGTGAGTAGTTGACTTGGGTTTAGGGAACCACACTCAGATCCTCTAAAAAGCAGTATGTGTGTTTAACTGCAAGATCAGCTCTTTAGTACTAAGGATTCATTTGTATTTTTAAATGTCAGAGAGAACCTTAAGACCTTCATGATCATCTCTGTCATCACTGACATTAATGAAAGGAAGAAAATGTTTCTAGCATCAGCATATGAACTAAATCTTATGACTAGTAAATTACAAAGGATAAAGAGCAAAGTTTATTATGGAAATGGAAGCTAATCAAAGAAATTGTTTTCTCAATTTAGTAGCTGACAAATACTCTAAAAGACAAGCGTTAAAGACATATATAGTCTACCTCATTATAGAGTAAGGGATTGGAAGTGGGGTAGGGAGGTGTATCTCCAGAAGAATAAGAAGGAGAAGGAGGAGGAGGAGGAGGAGGAGGAGGAGGAGGAGGAGGAGGGAGAATCAAGGAGAAGGAGGAGGAGAAGGAGAAGGAGAAGGAGAAGGAGAAGGAGAAAGAGAAGGAGAAGAATGAGAAGGAAAAGAAGGAACAGAAGGGTGGTGATGGTGGCATTGGAATACAGGATCAATTTTGGTGGTGGGGAAAAAGGAGCAAGGAAGAGGCAGTTAGCAGACATAGTTAAAATTAAGGGCCATTGGAATGGTAGTATGGAAGCCTAATAGAGAAGAAGCTTATATATATATATATATGAAAGTAAGATTGGCCCATAATGAGGCAAATAACATCCCCAACTGGACATCTCTTATGATTAAATGAAGTTTCCAGTATTGGAAATGGGTTGCATATTTTCAAATTGTTTATCAAAGGAGTGCCATGGGAACTCCCAAACAACCCAGGCTATTGCTTACATATTCTTCAAAAACTGATAATAAGGCCCTATGGTAGAAGACAAATCTTTTCAATATATTGAACACAGAAGTCAATGTGGTGTCTTCATAAAGTCTTAATTTCTATGGACTAATGGTTATGGTAATGGTAGGTCCTCTGTATGCTACCAAAAGAGAAAAGATGAGTGTAGCTATAAACCCTTTGATCTACAATGCTGACCTGCCTGTAAGATATACTAGTATAATAGTGGCACAAAGCTTGTTGGAGTATCCAACTGATATCTAATTTGACTAATGGCTCACTCTACAAGATGGAACTATACCCAACACTGCTTTGTGGCTAAGAACTGAAGACTAGATATAATATAGTGACAAACCAAACATTATTGTTCTACTAAATGAACATACCAATAAATGACTCCTAAGGACATTCTGTTGTACTCATAGATTAATGTCTTGCTTAACCATCAACAGAGAAGCTTCTTCCTGTAGCATCCTGGGTTTACAGAAACCCAGAGCCAGACAATAAGTAGAGAGTGGGAAAACTTGCAACACTCAAACCTAAATTGAATGTTTCCATCAAATCCCTCATCTAAAGGCACGGAGTATTCTGTGGAAAAGGAGGCACAAAGAATGCAAGAGCCACATGGCCTGGAGAACACCAGGAAAAAGAGCTTCTCACATAGCAGGACTGAAGACACATATATAAACTCACAGAGACTGACACAGAATACAGTGTACCTGTACATATCTGTACCAAATAGGATCCTAGAGCTGAGGAAAGAGGACAAATGCCAGCATTGCTAACCTGAAATATATCTCTCCAATTCATAGCCATCTGTATGTTTATATAGAGCGTGGATTCGTTTAACTTTCTTATAAAACCAAAGTCTCATTGATTTTAATCTGATCCTGAAACTATGTCACTGCCATTCAGTAACTAAAAAAATAAAAAAATAAAAAATCTACTTTTTGGTCTCAAGTGTTTGTTGCTGAATATATGAGTTAATATTTATTAATTACCAAATACCACTTTTGTTTTTAAAACAAGAGCTCCTTCAGGAATGGAACCTTTCATCTGGAGTGAAATTCCCATGGTAGAACTCTTCTAAGGCATCCCCATCAGAGATTCTCCATGGCTTTTCACATATCTCCAACAGGCAAGGTAAAGAGCAGATATCTCCTGGCTTGTGTATCATCTTTAGTTTAGGAAATTGAAATAACACAGTGATCATACTGTTTCTTAAGCTTTTATACTTCGGAGCTATGCTTTCCTTTTAGTTTTATTGCATGTTGTTTAAAGTAAGTCCTGTTGTTAATTTGAAAGTAAGAGACAAATGTTTTGTTTTCACATTCAAAGCAAAATAGTTTACTAAGAAGCCCCAGTAAATCAAGAGCTTCTGTACAAGCTGAGTTCATGAATCTGTACAGTTCTGCCTCCAGGGCATCACAGAAAACAGGCAGCTTTGGAATACCAAGCAGAGTCAGGCCTAGGAAACAAACTTAGGCTCTCTGTTCTTATTTGCCTCTAGTCATCGGTATATTTTGCTTTGTTGGATTTTACTTTGTTGTTTTATCTTCAGGGAACTCTTAAAATAGTTTTCTGGTGCATCACTAACTTGTAGAAGTAGAAAGATATTTTGATGGGATGGCATGGATTTATTAGTGCTTTCTCCTCTTGCAACTACCTATCTTGTCTGTCACAATGTCATGGGAAGCCCACCAGAGTTGACCACTTGGATACATTTTATTACCCAGTTGTAGGTTTTTATCCAGTCAACTGGAACTGCACTCAAGTTTTTGGGGGTGTGAGTCTATCCTCAGGTGTCCAGAACAAGTCCTATCCTGTCATTCAGCAAGCTTCATGAGGGTGTTCATGAAGCAAATTTAATAAAAGTGAAAATAAGTAGTTAACTAGAGGGGCTTCGGTACCTGCAGGCCTTTTAATTGAGCTAAGATAGGTTAGTTGGTGCATCTTGACCTTGAGATCCTAGAACAGACTTTGGTAATTTTCCATGGGATTCACTGTGAAGGAAATTAAATTCTAGTCAATTCTGAAATGGCTTCAACAAGAAGACAAGCTGGAGGAACCTCTGCACTGAATTGTCCTGTCACAACAGTTTTAGTGGATCTAGTACATCTAGTAACTTCTTCTGACCTCTGTGGGTACCCACACATACATTCAGACACTAACATGCAAAACATACATACACACACACATATAAAGCCAAACGAGTCCTTTTAAAAAAGAGAGATTCTTTGAGTTAAACAGAGTTAACCATCAAGTTGATAACAGCATGAACTTAGTGTAGATTGATCCTATTGTTGACATGAAAGGAATGATAGATAAGGTGGTGAATGAGTGGAAGGAAGGGTAGATGAATGAAAACTTGGGAAGCTGAAGGCCAATTGTCATCATGATAATACATGTTAGTCTTGCTCATCGGCTTATCATACTCTCTTTTGAAATGAGAAAAGATATGACAGAAAAAAAAAAGGAAAAGGAAAAAACTTTCTTCAAACTTGCATAGAACAAATAATATTAAATGCAGACCTCATTTCTACTTTCCAAAGTAGAGAATTTCAAATAGCAAATGGATTACCTCCTGCATATCTGACACTACTTCATTTACTGCAGGCAGTCTAACCATCACATATTTTAGACATAATGCTAATCTGGGCAAACACTAGAAAATCTTTAAAGCTTAACAAGAGGAAAACTTTATAGAGTGTGAAAAAATCTTATTGCATTCATATCTTTATTTTTCCCTTGGTGATTTTTATGTTAGAATGACTGCTGTGAATTTAATAGTGACAAGTTCCGTTCACCAGACCCGGGGAAGGCATGATTAGAGTTTTAAATAATACACAAGATTCTTTATTAGAAAGATTTGAGATGGTTGGGGAATCTAAACTGGAGCTATTTCACTCTCCATAGGTTCCCACTCAGCATAGCATTTATTTAAATATACTTGAGTGTAAATAGCTATGTAAAGCAACACATATTTTATTTTCATATTTTTTCTTGTTTTTAAACAGTGCCTAGACAAAAAGTCAACTATTTTAACCTAATAAAAGTTTCATACAAGATTCCTATATACTTTCAATAGGCAGAATAATAAAAAGTAATACATAAATTGTTTAATTTATTTGCTGAAGATTTCAAGATGAGAAATACTCCAATAGAAAATGATGCTGTGACTGGAGTTATGAGCCTAGGCTCTGAAAACCCTCAGATCCAATGACCATTCCAAGTCTATTTTCTTGGGTGCTACCATGAGGCTTAAGTTTAAGTAGAAGGCAAAGATATCTGATGCTAAATTTGTTTCTCACCCTAATTTGAGACAGAAGCTTGGCAGTTTTAAGCAAAAGTCTTGTAGGCTTCTCTCACTTGTGGAGGTACTTGATGACTGACTGGTTCAACAAGTTCCAGACCAGATCAGGACTTGTTACTGTTCATTTTTGGCCTAATCAACCATCCTTCCTTTTTTCAAACTGACCAACCCTAAACTGAGGAGTGGAAAGCTCTTCTGAGTCTTAAAAATCTTCTTGCCGTATTTAGAAGAAAGAGACTGGAGTTTTCAGTTTCTTCACTCCCTCTTCTGCTTGGCAGAGGTTTGTTTTTTTTTTTTTTTTTTTTTTTTTTTTTTTTTTTTTTTTTTTTTTTTCTCTGTATGTGTCTATGTTCATGCTTTTGTGCTCTCAATAAATGCCTCTCTTCAACTGTCTGTTGTCTCCAGTGATTTAAGTTTTCTCTGTTGCCAATCGTTGCACTCAAGATTTTTCTACCTTTCAATTCTTAATTAGTATAGAAAATGAGGTGATATAGAATAAAATGTTGTGTCTGACAGTACTAAAACAGTGAAGTCTGGTGAGGGTCCCCTTTCTGGTCATGGATTTCCTGCTCTTGATGAGTTCTCAAATGAAGAGAAGTCCAAATAGCACTCTAGGGTTACTACAGTTGAGGACATAGTTTCTGATAAAGTTTACTCTGACAAAAAAAAAAAAAAAAATCAGCCGAATTAAAAGTAAAAAGGGTACCAAAGGTACCAGGTTTATTTGAGAATGGGATCCCAGGCAAGTTCATCAATCTCAGGGGATGAAAGCATAAGAATAAGCAAGCAGATTAGGGCCTGAGAGTTTTTAATAGACTTGTGTGTGGGACAAAGATGCCTGTTTTGGGTGGCTAGTGACATCAGGTAAGGTGGTTGCTTTCATAGTGGGTGGTATTAGAGGGAGAGGGCAGGTATGGAATTTTCTGGGCCATGGGAGAATGGGACAAGCCTGGGACTCAGTTTATGAAAAAAACAAAAAAACAAAAAAACAAAAAAACAACTTTAGCTCTAATAATCATATTTGTTCCAAAAAGCCCTCACCTGGGATTCCAGGAATAGTGTTATCATTCTTACCAAGGCATCCGAATTGTGATGAATGAAGTTTTGCACATGGATTCAGTCCACAGGCACAAATTACATGAAGATGCTTAAGGCAATGGGCAATCAATGGGGAATAATGTTAAAAGTTAAAATTCGTCTTATTCTTCAGAAACTTTCATATTTCAATACATTTAGGAGTCTCACCAGTCTTTGGAGAATACATAATGTAGTTAAGTGTGAAACAGAACCGAAGTAAATAAAATTACAAGAAAATAAGAGTTTAGTGTCTAGTGTCTGTGGAGGCAGTATAAAAAGACACAGAAAATTATGTAGACTGGAGAAGGACAAGATGCTCTTCATTCGAAGATATTGGTACTGTGCAGCAACTGAGAAGCATTAATTCCAGCCCAGTTAACATTTGCACATTTTCTATGAAGAACACCCATGTGTAAAGATACTATCTCTTTCATATGTTGATTTCTTATGTTAAAATGACAGTGAATCAGGCTAAACAATATATATGGCCCTGGGAAAACCAACCCGTTTCTTTTCCTGGTCACCCTAGGAACTGAGACATGATTATCAACTTCGTTTACAGAAGGAAAAAACTCTATCTTCTGGCATCCCTGTAATCTTAGATCTCCCTCAGGAAGTATCCTGTGATTTTCCTAACAACAACAACAAAAAAAAAAAAAAGGAAAAAAAAAACTTGCCTCAAACCTCACCAAAATGCTAATAAAATTCAGGACCAAACAGAGACTCCTTGAGAAAAATGGAGGATTTCTAATCTCAAATGTGCATACTTGGGAGAGATAACATCACACAAACAAAAGGCCAGCAGAGCCACCCAAGCCAGTTGTATCCAGGTAATTTGTCTGGAGTAGGAGAAGAATGAATTTCACAGAGGTTGTATTTAAAAAGGAGTCTATTATAAGAATATAAACAGCCTAAAAGAAAGAAAGAAAGAAAGAAAGAAAGAAAGAAAGAAAGAAAGAAAGAAAGAAAGAAAGAAAGAAAGGAAAAAAGGAAGGAAGGAAGCAGAGCTCTGTAGTGAAATATAGGAGAGCTGGTCTACCCGAGGGTATATCACTGCCTCTCACATGCTGTTCTACAGCTTTCATGGAGCATCTTTAAAAAAAAATGTGATGCCACTCTCTTAGAGAAACTCACACTGATGCTTTACAATGTGTTTTCTTTCTTCCCCAGAACCTCTCTTTTTTAATGAATATCTTTAAAATTTATGATGCATATATCTGTTAAAAACTATTCATAATTTAGAGAAGTCAACATCATTTGTTTTTGATATTTATAAGCCCTTCTCTTCTTCTGTTAACTCCCATTCTTAAGCCTATATTAAAACATATTTTCAAAAGATTGAGTTTATTTATTATTATTGTGTATATGATGTATGTGCATAGGGGCATATACATGCAATGGCATGGAAGTAGAGTTCAGAGGACAGTGTCAATCTTTCCATACTTTGTGTGTTACAATAATTAATTATCAGTCTTGAGTGGCAAGAGCATTATCTTCTGAGCCATCTTAATGATCTTTACTAAAATATATTTAACAAAATTTTAGCTTAATTTATACTGACTAGTTCTGAAATAGTAATAATAATTAATTATTGAATAATATTAAATTTATTAAATAATACTGATTTTTGTTTTTTTTTTTTTTATTTAATTACATCGAAGCTTTGAATCTTGGCTTGTCCAAAGTTAAGGTCCCTCAAACACCAGGAGAACTATACCAGCTGCTGAGAGTCACAGCTCAATCACTATCCGAATCCTCCTTGATAGTATTGTGGATTTCACATACATTACAGAATTTCAGAATAAAAATTTGAAAGAGATAAATTATTTGACCCATCTTTAAAAATATTCAAGATAGAGAATGGCTTAAATGTCAGTTGCAAAATCTGTAGTTTTAAGTTGAAAAGTGATGAAACATCACCCAAAACACAATCACGGGCAACCAAGAGACAGGCTATGGGTTCTAATAGAGCTAGCAGAACTAGTGGAAAGTGAAGCTGAATTACTGCAGCATATTTCGAGTTCATTACTTTGGACAAATGCACATGACAGACTTCACTCTAGTGGCCCAACTTATAAGTTTAGATTTTATTTTTCAATTAAGCATATACAACACAGAGACAGTGGGAACACTATAGTAGCTCTATTGCATCATGCGATGCAAGACCTCTGCTTGCAGCCTAATCACCACTAGTTCTGCTGGTGGCCAAAGTACCTGATCACACAGTAAGTGCTTCAGAGTAAGGATGGCAGAGAAAAACCAAGCTTTCCCCAAATCACCATTTAAGAACTTGATTTCTTATGTTAAATGATAACCTTAGAAAGCCTATTACGTTATTTTTTTTACTGGTTCCTCAAGAAGTTGTAGGAAAGACATATTGTAAAATCAACTGAGAGCACCTGCTTAGAATGGTCCCTCAATGCTTCATTAAACAAAAAGCAAAAACAATTGGAATGTGATGGGTAGTTATAAATACAGTGAACTGGATAATATGTTTTGAAAGAGAACTAGGACTTCATAAGACTCATTTTGATGGCAATGGGTATGGGACAGAGTAGAAGCAATCAGGGTGTGTGGCTTAGAACAATGCTGAAGCATCAGATATAATGTAAGGCAGGCTATACTTGTGCACCTATGTTAGAAACAAAGCTATAGTATAAAAGTCTTTTTTAAAGAAGCAATAATTGAGCACCAGTGCATTTAATACAGCTGTTGAGTGGAGGGAAAAGAATAGATTGTACAATTTTCTGGTTTATGAAAGGTTTGTAAGTAAAAACCCAATTCACTAATTAAAACACAGAAAAGACCAGAGATGTGTCAGGGCCCCCAAATACCAAGGGTACCCTGATCAAAGTCATTGCATTATGCCTAAAATATAATTTCCACAACATATTTTTATATACAATATACATGTGGCTAAATATTTCCAAAAATAAACCATACCTTATACTGTACACTCTTAAAAAGTTGATTAATTTAGAGTTTAATAATTGTGGAGAAGTTGAACTTGTATAGGTCCAGAGGCAAATTATCTTGTCTTACCTTTAGCTCCCTTAAATGGTCACCTATTTCCTTCCTCTATATGTAGCTTAACATCCTTGTGACTATTAGGTAAATTGCTTAATCTGTATGAACAGACTCTCTAGTTCCAACAGCTTCAAAACTAATTAAGTTTTTAGATAGTATTTTAGAACTGTAACAAAGACATCCTGCTTTGTTTTAACACTTATGTCTTGATTTACATTCGATTGTATTGGAAAGTCTGTTAATTTAAGGCTTTGTTGTTGATCTGTTTTGTTGTGAAACTAGTTTCCACCAAGATGGAAACATTCCATGCAGCACAAAAATCTCCTTAAGACAGAAGATAAACAATTCCAGATGCACCTGGTCCTTCCCTCCTAACCTCCCAAGAGTGAACAAGATTGCTGGACACCATTCTCAATCAAACTAAGCTATGAAGAAGATTCTTATATGAGTCAAGACCCAAAGAAGTCTCTGAGACCAGGCCAGCTGCCTGGAAAAATCAGAAAGCAATTCAGCTGCCTGAAATAGCTGCCTAGACTGTGCAGTGTACTTCTCGTTCCTTAATTTTGTGACCTGATATTAGTGCTGGAATATACTGTGGAAGATGTCTTTTGATCATTTCTCCTGTACTAACCCCTCACCAATATTCCCATAAGTAATGCAAATAGCACTCACTGGTTCAGCAAGTTGGAATTTGGTGGTCTCTTGTCTATTGGTGTGCAATGGGCTCAGTATCTAGGGTGATTAAACATGTGCTGGAGCTTAAAGAAAAAGTTTTTACACATAACCGTTACTGTGATAAAACATTTCGTGAACTTTCTATATGGCTGAATAACTGAATAAAATGTCAGTGAGGATAGAGAAGTTGGAATGTTGCAGGTTGAGAACCTAAATAAATTAATTTTGTCTTTCTATTACCTCATCAGTAGCCATTGCTTGCCCACTATTGTGCTTGGCCTAAATTCTTTGTGGCTCCATAGATGATACATATAAAATAATATTAACTTACTACTACCTTCCATCAACCAAATGACTAAGGATGTCACAAACAGCAGCTGAGGCCTACACAGAAATATCTTCAGTTTTTTTTTGACATACCTAATGTATGAGCAATGTATTGGGAAAGACTATTTGTGATGTTCTGTACTAGCTTGGAACATGGAAGATAGGCAATCTTAATCTGTGTTCTTAGATTATTACCACTCATTTAGCTTCAGAATAAACTATTTTCCTTGGGGCAAGTACTATATTTTGATGGCAAAAGAACATAGTCAAAAAATAAGTATATATTTTAATAATTTACACTTGGAGGATATAGTAGAGTTTTACTAACTTTTGGGGTCATGAAAAATTGGAAATTGCAGCATAGTAAATTTTAGACTATTTTTATTGCTATAGTGTATATTACACATAGGCATAACACACTTCTGCTATTCCATTATAGGAATATAACTGGAAATTGCATTTCTAGCTTAATAAACATAAAAAAGTTAACTCGTGTAGGCTTCTGAAGGATTTGACAGTGAAGGGAATTAGTCTTTATTGCTACAACTTAAGAACTTTTTATTTTCATGCTTGTCATAGGAAAAGTTGTAAGCAGTTACAGAAAGATCGAAAGTCATGATGCTAGCTTTTGATATTTATCATGAAGTTTTGCCTTTGTTCTCCAGCTCTATGGTGCACGCTCCAGGTCTAAAATACCATAAAACTTTAACTTCGAAAAGAGAAGTCATTTCTTATATGCTATCTATCTTGCTTGCTGCTGAGAATCTAACTAGCATAACAAAGGATCGCTGATTTCCTAGCTCCTGAAACTCCATGCTCATCATATGCTCATCAAAACAGTTGTCTGTCTCATGCCATTTTCTCAGGTCTCTGCTTTCTTTTGATAGTGGATCATCAAATTTGATGTAGCATATTCATTGCAAAAGTGCTTTAATGCATATTGTTCATTTATTATTTGTCTTTAAAGGTCTCTTTTAATTGGTTAAATAAATCTGAGTTTTCAAGTTTTACATACCAATAGTGCATTTCTTTGGGTATAATCAAAAGTCACATATTCTCCACTTATACAATTAATAAATATTTCTCTCATATGTGATCATGTGAAATGCAAATTAAGGAAGAACCACAGTGCTAACCATACAAGAAATATTATAGCTATAACCACATTTTGTGAGACAGGAAGTACATACACATTGTTAGTATGAGAAAAGTTGTATTTTATTATGCTGAGGGTCAAAGTATCATGTTCAAACTCTAAATTACTATCGACCTAAGGTTATCTCCCCAAGACATCTCACCTGTGTCACATATATTAGCTGATGGTCAGATAGATTCTCTAACACAACTCTCTGATTTTAGGGTCAGGACCCTGGGGAAGACTCTCTAGCCACAGGGCAGATCAAGGTGGTATCTCTCCAGATATGCAGAGCAGAGCATTGTTCTTGGTCTCTGTTTATATTTTGTCCAGTGAGTGTCATGGGCTGGAGCTGTGTCAGGTTATTTGGAATGAGTGATATCACAGAGTTCAGGTAGTCTCACTGAAGTTATCAGGTGCAGCACTTGAGTATGGTGAGATTCTTGACTAAGCTATTTTTATGTCTATAGGCATTTTTTTACTGTGCTCATTATATAACATTATACTGTAACCATATATGAAACTACTAAATTTTGTAAAGCCAAAAAGGGACATAACTTTCCTTCCACTGACAGCCATGAAATGTCAGCAGTTCCTCAGCTATACATGGAGTCTCATCAACACCTCCTCTTTCATGTTTGAATGTTGACTGGATTGATTTTACACAGGTCTTAGTGTCTTGTGTTAGGAATCATAATTTTTATAAGTTCAGGAATACAGTGTTCTGCCCATGTCAAGACACCATTTGACTCCAACCACCTCCGAACTCTATCTCTTAGCATCTTTCTGCTTCCTTTTCTATTTTGAGTCCCAAACATTAGAGGTGAGCTTATTATGCAGGAAATAATCAAACTCGGGACTGAAATCAACCAAGTAGAAACAAAAAGAACTATAAAAAGTATGGGAAAAAGCCACAGTGGACTGGTGGCTGGATGCAGGGATGTCCTCCACAATTGTCACATGCTGGCCCCAATGACACAAAAGTTCAGGATTCCAAAATGGCTTTATTGGCATGACGGGTGATAGTTGAATCTGGATGTGCACCCTCCAGTTAAGCCAGAGTGGGACTGGCTTAAATAGGGAGGGGAAATGGGAGGATCTGGGAGGGAGTAACTTAATTAGCTAAGCCCTCTGGCCTTTAGGTAACTTATTAATATAGAAATCTCTCGAGGCTGAGGCCTGGAGCCATGCCCTCTACCTGTATCCTACATGACTGAACCATGCAAGTTAAATGGAGATTAGACCACGTGTCAGGACCCTGTGTTCTGGGGGCATGGCTGACATCTACCATTTTTCCCTTGGAGTCTTGGGGTTCCAGGCCCATGCCCACTCAAGAACCAAGATACCCTTCCACGGCCCTACAACAAAGTTTTAACAAAACCAGAAGCTGGTTTTTTGAGAAAATCAACAAGATAGATAAACCCTTAGCCAGACTAACCAGAAGACAGAGAGATGGTATCCAAATTAATTCAAAAAATCATCAGATCCTACTACAAAAGCCTATATTTAACAAAACTGGAAAATCTGGACAAAATGGACAATTTTCTAGATAGATACCAGGTACCAAAGTCAAATCAGGAGCAGATAAACCATATAAACAGTCCCATAAATCCTAAAGGAATAGCAGCAGTTATTAAAAGTCTCCGCTCTGGAAAAAAAAAAAAAAAAAAAGCCAAGGAAAAGATGGTTTTAGTGCAGAATTCTATCAGACCTTCAAAGAAGACCATATAATAATTCTCTTCAAACTATTCCACAACATAGAAACAGAAGGAACACTATCCAATTCATTTTATGAAGCCACAATTACACTTATACCTAAACCACACAAAGACAGAAGAAAGAAAACTTCAGACCAATCTCCCTTATGAATATCGATGCAAAAATACTCAATAAAATACTCACAAACCAAATCCTAAAACACATCAAAAAAAATCATCCATCATGATCAAGAAGACTTTATCCCAAAAATTCAGGGATGGCTCAGTATTCATAAATTTATCAAAGTAATCCACTATATAAACAAAACAAAAACAAAACAAACAAACAAAAAAAAAAGCCAACATGATCATCTCACTAGATGCTGTAAAAGCACTTGACAAAATTCACCATCCCTTCATGGTAAAAGTGTTTGAAGATCAGGAATTCAAGGCCCATACCTAAACATAGTAAAAGCAATATACAGCAAGCCAGTAGCTAAAATCAAAGTCAATGAAGAAAAACTAGAAGCAATCCCACTAAAATCAGGGACTAGGCAAGGCTGCCCACTCTCTCCCTACCTATTCAATATAGTACTGAAAGTCCTAGCCAGAGCAATTAGACAACAAAAGAAAGTCAAAGGGATACAAATAGGAAAGGAAGAAGTCAAAATTTCACTATATGCAGATGATATGATAGTATACTTAAGTGACCCTAAAACTTCCACCAGAGAACTCCTAAACCTGATAAACAACTTCAGCAAAGTGGCTGGATACAAAATCAACTCAAGCAAATCAGTAGTCTTCCTCTACTCAAAGGATAAACAGGCTGAGAAAAAAATTATGGAAATGACACCCTTTATAATAGCCACAAATAATATAAAATATCTTGGCGTGATTCTAACCAAACAAGTGAAAGATCTGTATGAGAAAAACATCAAGTCTCTTAAGAAAGAAGTCAAAGAAGATCTCTGAAGATGGAAAGATCTCCCATGCTCATGGGTTGGCAGGATTCATATAGTAAAAATGGCCTTGTTGCCAAAAGCAATCTACAGGTTCAATGCAATTCCCATCAAAATTCCAAATCAACTCTTCATAGAAATTTAGAGAGCAATTTGCAAAATCATTTGGAAAAACAAAAAACCAAGGATAGCAAAAACTATTATCAACAATAAAAACTTCTAGGGGAAATCACCATCCCTGACCTAAGCTGAACTAATAAAAACTGCATGGTGTTGGTACAGGCAGGAAGATCAATAGAATAGAATTGAAGACTGAAAAATGAACCCACACACCTATGGTCACTTAATCTTTGACAAAGGGGCTAAAACCATCCAATGGGAAAACAAAAACAAAAACAAAAACAAAAAAACAGCATTTTCAACAAATGGTCCTGGTTCAACTGGAGGTCAGCATGCAGAAGAATGAAAATCGATCCATTCTTATCTCCTTGCACAAAGCTCAAGTCCAAGTGGATAAAGGACCTTCACATAAAATCAGATACACTGAAACTAATAGAATAGGTGAGGAGGACCCTCGAATACCTGGCCACAGGGGAAATTTTCCTCAATAGAACACCAATGGCTTATGCTCTAAGATTAAGAATTGACAAATGGAACCTTGTAAAACTGCAAAGCTGGTGTAAGGCAAAGGACACTGTCAATAGGACAAAATGGCAACCAACAGATTGGGAAAATATCTTTACCAGTCCTACATCTGATAGGGAGCTAATATCTAATATATACAAAGAACTCAAGAAATTAGACTACAGACAACCAAATAACCCTATTAAAAATGGGGTACAGAGCTAAACAAAAATTTCTCAACTGAGAAATAATTCATACTGGTCAGTGTTGGCACGACACAATTCTGGTGTTTCCTTAGAAAATTCGACATAGCATTACCTGAGAACCCAACTATACCACTCCTGAGCATATACCTAGAAGATGCTTCAAATTATAACAAGGACATATGCTCACTCTGTTCATAGCAGCTGAACATTTATAATATCCAGAAGCTGAAAAGAACCCAAATGTTCTTCAACAGAGGAGTGGATACTAATAATGTGGAACAATTACACAATGGAGTATTACTCAGCCATTAAAAACAATGAATTTGAGAAATTCTTAGGCAAATGGATGGAACTAGAAAATATCCTGAGTGAGGTAACTCAACCACAAAAGCACACACATGGTAATTTTATATTAGTTTCAAAAGATAGAATAAATAATTGATAATTGGATATTAGCTTCAAAAGATAGAGTAAACATGAGGGAGTGGGACAATATGAACAATGCAAGAAAAACCTGAAGGAATTAGAGTAACTATGGAAGCTAATAATAAGAAAGCCAATGCTTTTACTGTGAAAATAACAAAGGAAATATTTTTATTTCTTTATTGTGAGCAAACACACACACACACACACACACACACACACACACTTAAATAATCCTCACAATTTTATTAGTTGAGTTCCTCCATTGTCTGTAACTCACTCAAAACCCGGAGAAGGTTTTTATTCAAGTTTTGAACTGAATAATGGCTCATTTGATTGGCAAGTGTATAATTTTAACAATAATATATTATATTATATATTATATTTATTCAATGTTAAGAAGATTATAATCCTATTTGCAGAAGGGTTTTCCAGACAAATGTATTTCTCTATTAAGGTAATAATGATACAGAACATGAGTTATAGGAGCATTTACTGGCTCAACTGTGCATGACCCAAGGACTCAAGATGACAGATGCTCACAGTAATCACAGATCAGTCTAAGAAAAGGGCTCCAACTTTGTTTTCTCACCCCAAAGAAAGTTTATGATTCAGATGCTCATGGAAATGAACAAAATAGAAGTAGGTTTTTCTAAGAATTATTACATGAAAGTGAGACATTCAGGACAAGTTAGAAAACATATTGAAAGCAGGGACACGTATTTACAAAGAGGAAAAGCCCTTGATTTATTTCTCTAGGGATTTTGTAAAAATTATACAGAAATTGTAGAAACTGTTCATAAGCTTATGTAACTCTTTTTGAGGTAGTTAATTCACAGGGCTAGTGCGGTTTAATCCAGTGGCAGATATACATGATTTTTACAAGCCACCATAAGTTAACAATGACATTATCATGTGACATTGAGAAGTGTCCATTCAATTTAAGGTCTTTGAAGTTCCTTTCTGTTCATATCTGAATCTCAATTTGATCCTAACTATATACTAACTGTCACCACATGAGCATTACCAGTTTCTAAACTTGCAAAGAGTCTAGTACTACTACATATACAAAGCTTTCTATGTATTCACAGTACATGAAGAGTTTGTGACATTACTCTAGCAGAGTCAACTCATCATAGCCACAAAGATGAAATTGCAGTCAAGTTGTTATCAATATTTAGTTCCTTTTATTTTTTGTTTTTTTCAGAGTGTTCTGGGCTCTTCTTCCTGAAGTGACTGCAGACTTCCTAGAAGTCATTCTTACCTACAATTTAGTCTATTATGGTTAGCTGAATTAGGAACAAGCATGTATCAAATGCCAGGAGTGCTTTACATATATTCTTTAAACATTTTCTGGGGCAACGTGGCCTGTGGTAAATGCCCCAGAGCACTGTTTCTTCTCTGATATGAAGCTTGGTTATTTCATACTGACTACACACTCTATTCTTCATCTTTACCAGACTCTTGATTTTTTAGTATTTTAACACTGTGTCCTCATTTTGACTCTATCTTTTCTATGTCCTATAACATTTGGAGCAATCTACAGTCTTACCATGAGTCTTTTACCTTTCAGTTGCTAACTACATAGAGTACCCCTGTCCTGGTACAAGTGTTTTTTTAAGGAATTGACTTAAAGTAAATTTATGATCCATTGTTATCATTTTACTATTGGTATGTGTTACCAATTAAATTCTATGACACTCTGTTTTTTAATTATCCCTTACAATGTTGTAATCAGTAAACTCTTGTGGGACCTGATCAAAAGGAATTTTTTTAACTAATATGCATAAAAACAGTTGCATGGGCAAATCAAATCATTGAGATCAATTTTCTTTCTTTCTTTCTTTCTTTCTTTCTTTTTTTCTTTCTTTCTTTTCTTGTTTTTTGTTTGTTTTTTACTGAACATTTTCTATATGTTAAGAGCTACGATAAATGCTTTTTATATCTATGTTAATAATTCCCATAATGTAATAGACAGTGAAATCCACATGTCAATGTTATTATTCATCTCCACTACTCTGGATTTTATGTAATTCTTCAGCAGGGACACTTCTGTTCTAACTCTACAGACTCTGTGCTTTACACTCTAACTATAGGAAAATAAATATTCCTTTGAATAAATGTTATTTATTCTGTTTGTGGGTAGTCTGCTCTAAATTACTTGTAGGGAAATTAATTACATCATTTACCTTTCTTAGATAATAAAATATTACATGGTAGTTATGAATTTGAAAGATTAGCTGCTGTACAGAATTGTGTTATATCTTCTGGTGAATGAATAATGGGATTTCACTTAGACTGTTATCAGGATCTTAGCTAGACCTTAGCAAATACTCACAGATTGGTGGTAGACAAAGAATATTTCTGGATAAGTATGTTTTAACTTGGAGGTTCTCAACAATAAGGAGATTTTGATCGTCTATGACATTTTTTAAATGGTTCAATCTAGGGAATGAGGATAAGATTTGGAATATCATAAAATTGTTATAATATTTTTAACTTAAGAATTAATGATGAAATCACACTCAAATCAATGTAAAAGCTCTAAAAAATTATCTCAACATTTTCTATATATTTGCATTTTTCCTACTTTTTGCTTTGTGTGTGTGTGTGTGTGTGTGTGTGTGTGTTTGTGTTGTGCTGTGTTACTGTGTGAATGTGTACCTGTCTCTAGGTCCTATATTTTATATGTGTGTCTCTGCATATGTGTGTATGAATCTGTGTGTATCTCTCTCTCTCTCTCTCTCCCTCTCTGTCTCCCTCTCTCTCTCTGTCTCTGTCTCCCTCTGTGTGTGTGTGTGCGTGTGCGCACGCGTGTCCCTCTCTCCTTATCTATCTATCTATCTATGTATCTATCTATCTATCTATCTTGTGTGTGATTGTGTGTATATGCATTTTCATGTAAAATACATGAGCTTCAGTTGATTTAGGAATTTCCAAAAATCTGTCTATAGCTTACTCTTGCATTTAAATCATTAAAGATGACATTTCAGAAAAAAAATTCTTACTTCCATATTTGAGTTAGGAACAAAAGGATGGCAAGAAAAAATATTCATGTCATTTTTATTGCTTTCTTCTTTGTAGTTAAAGCAAAAACATAACTATATGAAATATTGAACTAGGAAAATAACTTAACAATGTTAACATAGGTTATTAAA
The DNA here is from genome assembly GCF_011762505.2 of Arvicanthis niloticus. Taxonomy (NCBI): domain Eukaryota; kingdom Metazoa; phylum Chordata; class Mammalia; order Rodentia; family Muridae; genus Arvicanthis; species Arvicanthis niloticus. The sequence continues at coordinate 20,475,322 of NC_047668.1, forward strand.
GTCTAAAATCAATTGCATCCCTGGTTGAAGCTATAGGAAAACAGCACCTATTTTACTGAAAGTAACTTGTGGCTGTAGTTCTCTGTGCAGTGATGATGCTGAGTGTGTGGTGCTGAATGATGATGAAGTAATGCTAAGCATAATCCTCTGCTGGGTTCCCAATAGGAAATCATGCCTCAGTCACAAGTAATAAAGTAAACACAGGAACTGCAAAAATCCATCACCAGAGGAAAACAATAATTTAAATGAGTGATAAAATAGGCACTTCATCTATGCAGGATAAGAAACCACTGAACAAAACAAATTATACAGCACGCCAGAATGGCTCCCTGCCCAACAAAACTGCATACGGCTTATGATGAGAGAGAGAGAGAAAAAAAATCACAGAATGAAAAGAGAATGTTCCTCATCCAAAAAATTACCAACATCAGTTTTCTGAAAACGTCCCCCAGAACGTGTTTCTAACTTTCAAGGACTGTGTTAAAGCAGGAAAGGATTTTGGTGATAAACAGCAATGAGACTAAGCCCTCCTTTGCTCTACATATCTCCATATTGTATAGAATAATAGGTTGTCAGATAGTGCCTTGTCCTGGGAGTCTCCATTTTATAAACAGAATTGCTTTCCATTTTGTGCAAGGAGGATATCTCTGCACCCCAGTACACACATGATCCAGAATCATCCGAGCAGCACAAGCAGAAAAATGACTTATTCCTAGTCCTAGAAAAAAGCATAACACTATGAATTTATTCGGTCAAAATTGGGAATGTAGTCATACATGGGAATGCTAAAACCACATCAGAAAGGTAGATCTAAGAATTTACCAGACAACCAGAGCAGTGAACGATTATAAATGCTTCTCTTAGACCACATAATGAGAATGACACTTAACACTGTAATGATAATTGTCTCTGTTGTCCTATAATCTGACTACCTGGTCTGGGCATCAAGGAATGACATAGATTTTCACCTTTCTGTTACTGCCCATACATCTCTCTGTTCCTTCATCTGCATCAATCTCATGTTTTTTCATCTCTGTAGCTTCTCTCCCAAACTTGCGACACTCAGAAGCTTTGCCTACCACAGCAACAGAGGTAAGGGTTGATTACTATACATCTATCTATTTTATCTATTACAGAGTATCTGTTCCCATCTCTATCAGCTTTCTTGGTTCTCAGGACTACTGAGAATTCCTGAATTTTATTGCACTCTCATAACCCAATCCAACACTCTGTAATCTTTGTGTAAGGTGTGTCTTTATAGTTCATATTAATGATATTATCAGACTTAGGGAGCATGGAATCTCCCCCAAAACAAGTACAGGCCATATTCCTCAACAAGCTAACTGAATATTGCCACATTAATATTAGTAAGCAGTATAAAATAGTTTATTCAATGTAACCATATTGGGAAGAGGAATAAAGATATACAGAACCTCTCTCCTCTCTATATTCATCTTCTTAGTGCTGGATTAGATGGCTCAGCATATGAACACCGAAGCAACACAAGTCTCTGTCATCTTTGACCTGCCATTATCTGGAATTCAGTCTCATTTTGACCTCTCATTGTCTGTGGTTCAGTAATATTCTGTAAAGTGATCTGTAAAATTGTTAGAATTATATGGACTCTTTTCCAGGAGGTAACTTTTCCACATGGCTGTAGCATTTTCTTCTCCATGTAGAAGATTCCTAGGAAGTTTCTCATTATTTGGGACCCAATATTATGAAAGTCTAATATGAGTTGGAAAACACAAATGCCCTTTCAGAGCAGACTCATTTGTTCCAGGCCTGCTACTGTAATTAAAATTGGAAACAGGTGTTTACTCTGGCCAGCCTCTCACAGAAAGTGGGCATTTGTGGCAAAATAAGCCAAAAACAAACCATAATAAAAATCAATATACAAGCAAACAACAGTGAAAACCCACTATATTACCATATTTTCTGAAATCACTGTTATTCCATAAATTTGGACATTGTTGAAAAATATAGACATGGACATTTATGCTATTGTCATAGTAAGCTCTCTAAAAATATATGGGGGACATTTTGGGAAACAGAAGCACAGGAAGCAAAATTTGTCATATACTTCTCTCCAAGCAGTTGGTGCCTGTATTATAGCCATGGTTCTCAGTTATGGTTACTTTCATTTGAGTAGAAAAACTCGTTTACAATATGGCTTTACTTTTTGCTATTAAAAAATAATTAATATTAAATGTCATAGATTGTTAGAGTTTTATGTCTAAATTATTATAGAAGCAGTTATCTTTATGAAACTCAACAGATAAACATTTTCCATGTTGTAGAGTAGGTTAGTGTATATCCCTAGAAAAGACTCCATTCTCACTTATTTCTCAGATATAAATGTTAGAGCAACATGGTTTATTACTTTATAGTTTGTTGACTTTCTTTTTTAAAATGTTTTCCAAATTGAAACACTCCCTCTTGAAGGGAGAAGGAAAACTCATATTTCAGAAATCTAGAGAGTCTAATAAGGCTTGAAAAGTTAGAATATTTGTATGACCCTTCCCCAGATTTACAAAAGCAATAAGTCTCCAACCTGCAGTGAGGAGAACACAGTAGATCTACCTGCAGGTGGTATAGGGAGCTCAGAGGATGCAGCTTGCATAAATTATCATGATGGAACAGGCTTTTGAGTGATGTAGTTGGCTTTCAGACCTCACAGCTCCTGTTAATAACCTCATGTTCCTATAGTTAAGTCCAATACACAAGTTGGTTCCAGCTACACATGACTGAAACCACTTCTTTGATCTGCCGTTGGCTCCATATCCGGTGTGAACAGATATTTGCTCATATTTTCCTAAAACGCATGCACACACACACACACACACACATTTTGTTGTCATTGATAACTAAATACTTCTTACACTAAATTTCTATAAATAAATATGGGTTTTAAATGTTTAAAGGTTTTTGTAATGATACATTTCTAGATACTTCTCAGAAGTAGAAAATAATAATGAGGAGGACACTTTATATGACTGTTGTGGAGAGCAACAGTCAGTGTTTATGTAGAAATTCTTCAGTGTGGAGTAAATGGTAAAAGGTGATTGGAGCTAGAGAGAGATGGCTTGAATCAAAAATGCTTAATGTTCTTGAAGAGGACCTGGGTTCAGTTTCCACTACTGAATTGAGGTGGCTAACAAGAAGGTCTCATTGGAGATATAAACCATTCTCAGTGGTAGGTCTCCTGCCTAGAGGTAGATGTCTAACACAAAATGATCCCAATGGCTTCTTGGAGGCTCTTCATCTCATAATGCTTTGTCAAGGCATTTTAATTTTAGCTTTAGAGGTCTTTTGCATGTATATTATGACTTCCAGTTTTGTTTTTATATGTTTCCTGTATGTGACTTTGATTTTATTGTTTTGTCTTTGGCTTTTTCTTATATTTATTTGTTTTTCTGATTTTTTTGTTTTTATTATTCTCTAGATGCTTGCTTATTTTTTTAAAGACACACAGAAAGGGTGTAGATTCAGATGGGAAGGAAGGTTGGGAGGAATTAGAAGAGTAAAGAAAAGGGAAGCTATAATCAAGGTATATAATTTATTTTTAATAAAAGACAAAAGGATTCATATGGATTACAGAAAAGGAAAGATGCTAATGACTCTAAGAAATTGAAATAAAACACTGGTAGCATTACCACATTTAGAAATGTAACACAAAGAAGGATTGCTACAATCTTACAATGAAGTACATACACACAAAGGTGAATGTAAAATAGTGACACAATTATAAAGTACACATAATTTAAACAAATATAACTTTACCTTATAATAAACTGAAAGGAGAAATAGGAAAACCAGCTATGAAAGACTTGTAGAAAGCTAAGTAGGCTGAGTAGGCCAGACTCCTTCTGTGAAATTTCTTAGGTGTGGCAACAGATTCTCTTTATTTTGGGGTATTTTGGTGGATTTAAACACTGTACCTGGCCACTGTCAGTACTTGTAGGAGCCATGCAGATTCATCAACTATAAACGTGTTGGTGGCTAGCACATCTCATCAGTGTCCATCAGCATTCTGTTCAGGCTTCATCAAAATAGGAGAGCTTCAGAGAATGTGATTAAGGAAAAAATAATCAACAAAATTTTACTTAGTGAAATGGAGAAATATTTTAACCATAATTATGGAATATTAGAAGAACAAAACTAAACTGAGGAAAAAACTAGAAATGAGAAATCCATGAAACTTTGAGAGACTTTGACAAGGAGATATATAAAGAGGTAAAACGAGGTACATACACAGGGAAGAGTTTAAGAAGGCTTGCATGCTATTGATTCTTTTAGAATTAGTAGATTAGTTTACTTTATGTGTATTAGTATTTATCTCCTTGTGAGTATGTGTACCATATGTGATCCTGGTGCCTATAAGAATCTGAAGAGGACTTTTGATCATCTAGAATTGAGGGTGCAGCTGGGCGGTGGTGGCGCACGCCTTTAATCCCGGCACTTGGGAGGCAGAGGCAGGTGGATTTCTGAGTTCGAGGCCAGCCTGGTCTACAGAGTGAGTTCCAGGACAGCCAGGGCTACACAGAGAAACCCTGTCTCGAAAAAAAAAACAAAAACAAAAAAAAAAAAAACAAAAAAAAAAAAAAAAAGAAAAAAAATAGAATTGAGGGTGCAGTTGACTACAGACTGCCATGGTACTGGGAACTCAATCAGAGTCCTCTGGATGAGTGCCAGATGCTCTTAACCACTGAGCTATCTCTCCAATCCTGGCTTACATAATTTTTATTCATTTTAATTTATCTTTCTTTACATTTTATATTTTATTCCCCTCCAAGAAAACCCTCTGACTGTTCCCCATCCCATACCTCCTCCATACCAGCTTTTGCCACAAGGATGTCTCCACCCTCATTAGCCCCCTACCCCACCAGACCTTTCCACTCCCTGGGGCCTCCAGTCTCTTGAGGGTTAGGTGCATGTTATCTGACTGAAGCCAGACCCAGCAGTCCTCTGCTGTATATGTGTTAGAGGCCTCATATCAGCTGGTGTAGTAAGCTGCCTGTTTGTTGGTGCAGTGTCTGAGAGATCTTGGGGGTCCAGATTAACTGAGACTACTGGTCCTCTTACAGTGTTACCCTCTTCCTTGGCTTCTTCTAGTTGTTCCCTAATTCAACCATAGGGGTCAGCAGCTTCTGTCCATTGGCTGTGTGTAAATATCCGCATCTGACTCTGCTGAGGGCAGTCATGATAGATCCATTTTTGTGAGCACTCCATAGCCTCAGTGATAGTGTCAGGCCCTGGAGCCTCCCCTTGAGCTGGATCCTACTTTGGTCCTGTAGCTGGACCTCTTTTTTGTCAAGCTCATCTCCAATTTTGTCCCAGCAGTTCTTTCAGACAGGAACAATTATGGGTCAGAGTTTTGACTGTGGGATGGCAACCCCCTCCATCACTTAATGCCCTGCCTTTCTGCTGGAGGTAGGCTCTACAAGTTCCCTCTCCCCACTATAGGGCACTTCATCTAAGGTCCCTCTCTTTGAGTCCTGAGATTCTCTCACCTCCCAGGTCTCTGATACATTCTGAAGGGTCCCTTTACCTCCTACCACCCAAGGTTGCCTGTTTCCATTTTTTCTGCTAGTCCTTAGGACTTCAATCCTTTTCTCCCACCTGATAATTTCCCCCTCTTCCCCTTCGTGTCCCCTTTCCCACGCAGGTCCCTCCTTACCTCCTTCCTTGTGATTGTTTTTTTTTTTTTTCTCCCTCTCACATGAGAGTGAGGCTTCCACATTTGGGCACTTTGACTTGTTGAACTTTTTTAATTCTATGGACTGTATCTTGGGTATTCTGTACTTTTTTTGGCTAATACCCACTTATTAGTGAGCACATACCATGCATGTCCTTTTGGGTCTGAGTTACCTCACTCCAGATGACATTTTCTAGTTCCATCTATTTGCCTGTAGAACTCAGGATATCCTTGTTCTTAATAGCTGAGTAGTATTCCATTGTGTATATGTACCACATTTTCTGTATTCATTCTTCTGTTGTAGGACATCTGGGTTGTCTTCAGGTTCTGGCTATCACAAATAAGGCCTCTATTAACATAGTAGAAGAAGTGCCTCTGTAGCATGGTGGAACATTTTTTGGGTATATTCTCAAGAGTGCTATAGCTGGGTATTCAGGTAAATATATTTCCAATTTTCTAATGAACCTTCAGATTGATTTTCAAAGTGGTTCTAACAGTTTGCAATCCCAAGAGCAATAAAGGAATATTATTCTTTCTTCACATCCTTGCCAACATGTGCTGTCACCTAAGGTTTTGATCTTAGCCTTCTGATTAGTTGAAGGTTGAATCTCAGGGTTGTTTTGGTTTTAGTTTCCCTGTTCACTAAGGACTTTGTACAATTCTTTAAGTGTTTCTCAGCCATTTGAGAGTTCTCTGTTGTGAATTTTCTGTTTAGTTCTATACTCCATTTTTTAAAATTGGGTTGTTTGGTTTTTGGTAGTTAGCTTCTGGAGTTCTTTATATATTTTGGACATTAGCCCTCTATTAGATGTGGGTAAAGATTTTCTTTCCAATCTGTAGGTTATTGGTTTGTCCTATTGATTATGTCCTTTAGCTTACAGAAACTTTCCAGTTTCATGAGGTCCCATTTATCAATCTTGATCTTAGGGCCTGAGCCATTAAAGTTCTGTTTAGAAAAATTGTGCTCTGTGTCAATGAGTTCAAGGTTCTTCTCAATTTCTCTTCTATTAGATCCAGTGTGTTTGGTTTTACATTGAGATCCTTGATCCACTTGGACTTGATCTTTGTGCAAGGTGACATATTTTCATATTTTCATTTTTCTACATACAGACAGACAGTTATTGAAGATAATTTCATTTTTCCATTGTAGATTTCTGGGTTCTTTATCAAATATCAAGTGTGCATAAGGTGTAGTTTTATTTCTGGGTCTTCAATTCTATTCCATTGATCGACATGTTTGTCTCTGTATTGATACCAGGCAGTTTTTATCACTGTTGCTCTGTAGTATAGCTTGAGGTCAGAGATGGTGATTCCCCCTACATTTCTTTTTTGTTAAGAATTGTTTTCCCTATTGTGGGCTTTTTGCTTTTCCAGAAGAATTTGAGAATTACTCTTTCCATGTCTTTGAAGAATTGTGTTGGGATTTTGATGGGGATTGCATTGAATCTATAGATTGCCTTTGGTAGGGTGGTCACTTTTACTATGTTAATTCTGCCAGTCCATGAGCATGGGAGATACTTATATTTTCTGTGATCTTCTTTGATTTCTTTCTTGAGAGACTTGAAGTTATTGTCAAACAGATCACTTGTTTGGTTAGAGTTACCCCAAGAATTGTATTCTCTAAAGTTTTTTCTTTTATTCCCAAGTCACACAATACTCAAAATCTCTCTCTGTCTCTATTTCTCTGTCTCTCTGTCTTTCTGTCTCTGTCTCTGTCTCTCTCTCTCTCTCTCTCTCTCTCTCTCTCTCTCTCTCTCTCTCTCTCACACACACACACACACACACACACACACACACACAAACACAATCTTATTATATCCCTTAATCATAGTATATTCCTTAGTACTTTTATGTTTTTAAATTTAAAAAGAAAGAGGATAATGAATTGCTTTTAGAGATACTGACAGTTTTTCAACATTCAGAATATCCAGCAGATTTGTAGATTCGAAAGACATGCAGTACTTACCCATAATAATACTTAAACATATTACTGCAGAAAGCAAAGAAATGGCATGCAAAGGTGCTAAAAAGAAAAGACAGATATTTTAGAAAGCATTAACCGTCAATAAAGAAATCATTTATCTCAGAATTTACAGAAAGAAACCTTTATATTTGGATTTGTTTGTTTTAGTTTGTAACAGGATATCACTAACCACCTACACTGGCTTTGGAATCTTTCACAATCCCTGAGATTACAGACGTTGCTTAGCCCTGGTATGTAAGCTTATTACTGCAAAGACAAAGAAACTAACTTTTTATTTGAAAATGAAAATATGTAATCCGTCCATGCTATCACAAACTCTGTTTTGCAGGTTCTTATGTAGATGAACATTTATGCACGAATAAGTTAATCATGTATACAAGGCACTGAATTTTTTCAGCAAGACTCATGCACTCAAGAGTATTTCTCTGAGGGAGGAGTGAGGTTATAAAATGGTCAGCCAAGAAAGAGGATTTACTGTTTTACTCCCACATTACCCAAGGGAAATGGGCCATGGGCAGCAGACTGTTTCTGGTCAGGCGAGCCACCTCCACCCAGCACTGATAACAGAAGCCTCTGTTAGCAGTATTCCAGAACCTCAAGCACTGAAGACACAGAAACCACGACTTCCCAAGCACATTCAGTGTGAAGAAGAAGTGAAACCGTAAAACAAAACTGAAATAAATCATATGTAGAATATTCCATTACCATTTTATTCTAAATTGGGAGATATCAAATGCGTGTGTACTTAATTTGAAAGAAAACTTGCAGAACGTGTGGAGGAAGTTCAGTGGGAAGAAGACTGAGGCAGCTGCAGATGAGTAGATTAAAGGAAGCTAGTACTTCCTTTGAGTTCAGCAAAGAAGGATGCCTTGGTCCTACTTGGAGTAACAAAATGCTCAAGGGAGCAAATATGGAGACAAAGTGTGGTACAGAAGCTGAAGGAGGGGCTGTCTGGAGACCATTCCACCTGGATATCCATCCTATGTGCAGTCACCAAAGGTAGACACTGATGTGGATTTCAGGAAGTGCATGCTGACAGGAGTCTGATATAGCTGTCTGCTTAGAGGTCTGCCAGAGTCTGACATATTCAGAGGCAGATGTTCACAGCTAATCATTGATCTGATCAAGGGGTTCCCAATGGAGAACTCAGAGAGAAGACTGAAGGAGCTGAAAGGGTTTGTGGCCCCATGAGGAGAGCAACAATACCAACCAACCAGAGCTCGCCAGGGTCCAAATCACCAGCCTGGGAGCACATAGAGAGGGACCCATGACCTTATTTTTATATGTAGGGGAGGATGGGCTTGTGGGGCATAGGTGGGAGAACCTTGGTCCCATGAAGGCTGAACACCAAGTTTGTGGGGGGGATTCAAGGATGGAGAGGTGAGAGTTGGGGGGTAGGTGGGGACAAATCCTCATAGAAGCAGGAGGAGGGGGGATGGGATAGGAGGGTCCTGGGTGGTGGGTGGAATTGGGTAAGGGAATAAAATCTGAAATGTAAATATAATATCCAATAAAAAATAAAACAAAAGAAAAAAAGAAGCTCCAACAAAACAGGAAAAACCACTGCTGATGTATGAAACTGCTGAGAAAAATTTATTGAAATAGAAACTTCTTTTTTAAAACACATGAGTAGGTAAATGATCAGTTTATATTAATAGAAATGAATGTAATTATAGGGAAAAACAATTGCTTCAACAATTATATTTGGAAAAATAGAAGAATAGCTCATGAAACAAGAAAGTGCTTGAAGTATGCACAGAGCCCAAATGAAGATGGAGGTGACAAAATTTAATGGATCAATTATTAGAATATTTGTTAACTTGATTCAAGGTTTAGCAGGTGTAAGGTAAATTTAAAATGAACAGAGTAAGAAAAAGAAATGAAACAGAAATGGGCAATATAATATGTGGAAGTGGATAAAAGACATACATTTATGCCATGTGAATGAAAAGGGAAAAGAAAACTAGATGAAACATGAATTCATGGTGTGAACAGGGTGATAGAAATAAGAATTAAGCACTTACTATTTGCATCTAGAATAATTTTCTGACTTGCTACTGTGTATCATTTTCTAAAATTAATTGGATGAGAAGCTTTAGAAAAGTAACAAGATATCACTTGGCACTTCACAATGCATCAGTTAGAAGAGTATTGTGAAGAGTCAGTGATGATGCATTGTGTCTTTGTCTCAGTCTTTCTCTCTGCCTTTCTCTCTGTCTCTCTCTGACTCTCTGTCTCTTTTTCTCTCTGTCTCTCTCTGTCTCCCTCTGTCTCTCTCTCTGTCTCTCTCTCTGTCTCTCTCTCTGTCTCTCTCTCTGTCTCTCTCTCTCTCTCTCTCTCTCTCTCTCTCTCTCTCTCTCTCTCACACACACACACACACACACACAATCATAGAATATTCCTTAATCATACTACATCACTTAGTACTTTTAAGTGAACAAATCTCCATATCTAAGAATTTAATAAAAAAAACTAATTGAGTATTATCCAACATAATGAACTTTGTACTTTAAAACTTGGACGTTTGGGCATTAAATATAAGGATTAAAAGCATTGGTCCATGAAAATCAAGTATTTAAAAATATGCCTCTCTCACTTACAGTGCTTCTCTCCACAATGATTACTGTCCTTGGCTTAGTGGGCAAACGGATACTGACACTAATTCTGAAGAATTGCCTGTAAAAGCTGCTGGCCTGAGATCACAGTTTCTAGGATGGAGAGAGCAATGTGAGGAAATCAGCTTCAATTCCTTATTGACCACTCAGACTTTCAAAGAAGGAAAATTCTCCAAAAATTCTCAAAAGATTATACTCTTTTTCAAAGGCAGCACAGATGTCTGGAGCTGTCTCTGAAACTTTGTAAGGAAGTTCAGACTTCACTAAGAGCTCTGAAGAGAATTTTTTTTTTTTTCAGATAGCACAGAAGTATACACAATGGGTAATGTAACAATTGATGCAAAGTGGAAAATCAGAACAACTTTCTTACAATGATTATTGTACTTTCAACTCTTAGAATTGCAGAGATTATTTGAATTTTAAGAAACTTAGAGTTGAAGTATTGTTGCATCAGGCAGGGTATTAAACAGACCATGAACCTCTGAGGTAAATAAACTTTTATCCCTGATCCTATACTATTTTCAGCACCCACACTAAAGAAATAAAAAACAGCATAGCAAATTAATTTGTGGTAAATGTGCTTCAAATTGATTAACACAATAAGTTTTCTTGTATTGGAATAGTTGAAAAGAAATAGTACCAAATTAAATGACTTTGCTCCATTATACATTTTAACTAATCTTTATTTCATATTTAATAAATAAGTTGTGTTGATTTATAAGAAGTAATGTCAATTAAGGTTCTCACAGAATAGTTTTGACAAGATCCTAACTTGTTAAATATGTTTAAAAATAAAGGTAAAACATGTTTAGGTGATAGATACATATATTTTGTGTCAAGATATTGATTATAACAAATGAGCATGGATAATAATAAAAGTGAAACATTAATTTAAATTTCTGAGAGGCATTACAAACTTACTTAAAACACTACTTAATATTTTAAGAAGTTACTAATTTGTTTTGAATATGTTTTTCTTTGCAATGTAGAAAAGGGTTTTAGGAGAAATGTTTGTGTGGGAAGTACAAAATGAAAGGGTCTCTTTCTATACTATTGAGAACTCCAAAATGAGATCCAGCATACCCATTTAATGTTTCTACAGCATTCATGTATGTAAGTGATGCTAATCCATTGGAACATTGGATATAGTTCTAGCTGACACCTCCTTTTCTTTCCTTTCTATATGTGCCTATAATAAATATTATTATGAGTTAAAAATGTTCTATTTAGAAAATAGTAAGACCAAAGTTATTTTTAAAAATATAAGCTAAAGCTTACACATTCCTAGGAAGTATCATTGAAAAGCCTCAAATAAAGACACTGAAATATATGTTGTGCTGTTCAGCCCACAGTTAGACAGCTATGATTTATTCTCAAGGTGTCAATGTTTGCAACTACCTATAAAATTTTTAGGCTAATGTTAAGACTAGGGCAAATGTTAAGACTTTTGTTTATTTTATATCTGATATTTTAAGTAGATTTCCATTGTTTGAATTAAAACACCCAGGAATAATTTCCAATAATAATGTTGCTTTGTATCATCCCTGTTCTATGAAAACAGAGTTTGGAGGTACACTATTGTGGTACATGGCTTTAGTCCCAGACTTGGGAAGCAGAGATATATGGGATCCCAGGGCCAGCCTAGTCTACATGGTGAAACTCTATCTCAAAACAAACAAAAAATAAAAAAATGACAACAACAAAAAGAACTTGGCAACTTATATAAATGGCTCTTTGGCTCCTTTAGAGGTTTTATTTATTTATTTATTTATTTATTTATTTATTTATTAGAGGTATTTTAATCCAGTAACATATCTGCTCTGGAAAGAAATCACATCTAAAGACTTTTTAGGTCTATGTGATTTGGGTAGAATGTAGACATGTCCTGGATTACTTTTTGATCTGACTGGAATATAGATATGCCCTTAGTATAAAGATTTAATCCAAAGCAGCAAAGGTAAGGTAGTTTATGGAAGGAAACATCCATGTTTGAACTTGACATCTAATTGAGGAACAGATAAGTCGATAAATCAGAGAAAGATCTGACAGACTTACTCAGAGATAGACTGCTCCCAACTATCATGAGAAGAGACAGGAAAAAAGAGGTGACTTGGGGATGTTTGGTAGGGTAGGGGTGAGGGTGGAGACATCCATTTTGAGATGAAGAGAAGGAGACAGAATTTTACTGGTACAGTTCCAGATGAAGACAGAATGAGCCAAAGAATGAGAAGAAGCCAAAAAATAAAGAAAAAAAAAAAAGCCAGGATTAGTTTAAACCAGAGCAATTCATTAAGAATCAGAAAGAAGCCAGTTTAAATCAGTCAGCTTGTAGAGAAGTTTGAGCAAAAACAACTGAGTTGAAACAACCAGCCACAATTCAGGAACTACTAGAAAAGGTGAACTTATTCAGCTATAAGCCTCCACAATGACAAATAGACCAAAAGAATAAAAATATTAACTTTTAGATTCTTGTATTTGGAAACTATCACAAATGTGGTATAATGGTGATATCATTGCATCACATCACATCATTTAGTCTTAGTCTCTAAGATCCAAAGGTAAAAATTTTTATTCCAATATTTCATTTAAAGTTATACAAGATTCCTACTTGTATCAATTTCTAATATACAATTAGATAAGAAAGAAATCAAGTTTCATACACATACATGGAAAATAAAAAGTTGGAGAAATGTCTTGGCTGTTAAGGATGAATACTCTTCTCACAAAGGACTAGAGTTTTCTTCCAGCATCCACCTCAGGTGACCTAAAGACAAATTTATTGTGATTTTAATTTTTTTAAATTTAGGATTAGCTCAGGATTTCAATCTGATAATCTGATGTTCTCTTCTGGGCTCTATGTATAATGTACTCAAATGTACAAAACCAATTATGGATGCATACATATACACATAAATAAAATGAACTTAAAGTAAAACAATTATAAATAAAAGGCCTTGAAGACTGCTAGATAACTCTTAGATTTGAAAAGTACATAGCTACGTAATACAAAATCACCATGCAATACCTAGCAATTTTTCCACATAAAAATAATAAACATATTGGGTGAAAAATTAAAAAATCTTATTCACTATATTAAAAAATGCAGGGAATGAGCCAAATCAAGAACACAGAGATTTTCATATAGAAAACATAAAATACTAAAAGAAGAAATTGAAGACTCTAAAAAAATTGAAAGAACTTCCAAGCTAATTGATCACCAGAATTATATTTGTGAAAACAGCAGTATTACGAAACAACAGCAGTTGTTCTAGGGACTACAGGAATTCTCCATCTAAATTTCTATGACATTATTTCAGGGAGCTAAAAAAAAGAAAATCTTAAACCTCCTTTGGAAGTAAAAATTAATGTCCAAGAAATCAAAACAGACAAATGCAAAGAATAATATATATGATTATACTGTAGGATCAGGATCATAGTAACAAACCAGCAGATGCTATCACAGAATATTTAAGAATAAGAATGTTATGTAGTAGATGAGTCAGAAACATACCCATGAAGATAAAGCTTCTATTTCTACACAAAGATATGGAAAAAAAAACATATAAAGAAAATGATAAGTACTTCAAGAATATTGTTATAAATTATAATAATGTTTCTATTCAGTACATATAGAAAAAGAAAACTAGATTAATATTGTCTATATGTACAAAAATCATTTCAAAGTAGATAAAAATCTTAATGTAAGATATGAAACTTCAATCTACTATATATAAAGTTCAAATGTTGTCACTATAGGAAGTGAAGGGGGTATTATTACTAGATACCACAAGCTATTGATTAAAAAGTCTAGTGCCAAAAATATATTATTTTATTTGGAGTTGTTAACCAGTGGGACCACACTGATCCCCTCCAAGCACTGCAGCTCATTGTCATTGCTCTTAGGTACATTCTCTACTTTCTTGTATTTGGTAGCAAGACCCTGTTGTTGCTCCTTTCTAAAGAAAATATGGGGACAAAGAGTCGAGCAGAGACTGAAGGAAATGCCATACACAGACTGTCCTACCTGGGGATCCATCCCATATTCAAATATGAAGCTCAGACACTATTGCTGATGCCAAGAAGTGCTTGCTGACAGGAGCCTGATATAGTTGTCTCCTGAGAGGCTCTGCCAGAGCTTGACCAATACAGATGTCGATCCTCACAGCCAACCATTGGACTGAGTATGGAGAAATTAGGGGAAGGACTGAAGGAGCTGAAGGGATTTGCAACTCTATAGGAAGAAAAACAATATTAACCAATGAGATTATACCCCTGCCAGAGCTCCCAGGGATTAAAGCACCAACCAAAGAGGACCCATTGCTCCAGCTGCATATGTTGCAACAGATGGTCTTATCTGGCATCAATGGGAGTAGAGGCCCTTGGTCCTGTGAAGGCTCAATGCACCAGTGTAGGGGAATAATAGGGAGGTGAGGTGGGAGTGTGTGGGTGCACATGGGAGCAGTCTCATAAAAGTAGAGGGAAGGGGCATGTGATAGAGGGTTTGCAGAAGGGAAACCAGTAAAGGGGATTATAGTTGAAATGTAAATAAATAATATATCCAATAATATATTATTGTTAATATATTAACAATATATTAATAATATATTGTTGTTAAAGATACCACGTAGTTCAATCACAGGGCAGGAGAAATATAGCTTGTATTAACCTAGAATCTTCACCCCAAATAGATAACTTTCATTATATGGGGAAGTTTTATTCATACTTTCAGAAAAAAAAAATAATAAACAGTTTTGTATAGTCTGCAATCTTCAATAACGACTATCCTGGCAATATGTGGTCACTGATGAAATAATAGCACAAATGTTATGGAAGTAACAATTACTTTCTGAATTGATTTAAACAACACTCCACAAGTGAGAAATTTATGTGTGACACCATTAATTGGACCAAAAGCCTGTTAAAAATAGAGAAGAACCTAGTAATGGTCACGAACTCAACCCACATATTAGCGCATACCCGTATATTAGTGTCATCTCAGTTCTCATCAAAAACTCTTTTTGTATTAGATGATGACCAGTACAGAGACATACATGCAGAGAATAAGTTACTGCACTATGTCCAGCCCTATATGGGATGTGTATATTATAGTCTTTTTCCCCTTCAAGGGTTAGCTATCAGTGCAGAAGAAGGAGCAGAAAGATTTTAAAAGTCTAAACTGGTGGCTGACTATAGTGAAATTCTTTACTAGACATGAAAGAGGAGTTGAATACATGGACTCATAACAGTTGTTTCTGCATATACAAGGTCTGTAGAAGTCAATAATTAGCCTAGCATGGATAGGACAGGGTTGTCTAAAGTTCCAACTTTAGGTAAGGAGCTATGGCAATTGACAGCTGCAAAGGAATAGATACAACCCTTGAGGGACTCCCTATGTTTTTGGACACAGTCTGCAACTTAAAGAAGAATGTTTCTATTGAGGTTTGCTTACAGTTCTGATATTTAGTCCATAATGGTTGGGATAACTGTGGCAGGTAGACAGGCATGGCACAAGACCAGTAACTGGGCGCTTACATCCTGATCTACAAACAGGAAACAAACAGGAGGGAGCAGGAAAGCAAGAATCCAACAAGGAAAAATAATTACCCAGCAACCTTTAAACTGACCAAATAGGAAGTAAATAAAAACTGCAAAGTTATTAGTTAAAATATATTTATCATTGACTTTACAAAAATCAAAAATAATTTTAAGAATACTGTAGCTGAATGACTGGGAATGATGATACACACCTTTAATTTCTCCAGAGGCAGAATCAGGTGGAGCTCTGTGAGTTCAAGGCCAGCATGGTCTTTGTAGTGACTAGGCCAGCAATAGCCACATAGCCACATAAATACTCGGTCTCAAAACAAACAAGCAAGCTATCAAGCAAATATACAAGGAAACAACAGTAGCACCCCAACTTCTACAGCTGATAACTCAAGTGGTTCCTGTAGATAATTGTGTTACTTGGCATTTTTAAAATCATTTTATTCATTTATATTTTAAATGATATTCCCCTTCCAAGTTACCCCTCCACAACCCTATCCCATCCCTCTCTCCACTCTCTCATTTGCTCCTATGAGCATGTTCTTCTGCCCACTAACCCACTCCTGCCTAGCATTCCCCTATGCTGGACTTCCCCTATGGAGGACCAAGGGCCTCCCCTCATATTGATGCCAGATAAAGCCATCCTCTGCTACATCTGCAGCTGGAGCCATAGGTCCCTTCATGTATACCCTTTGGTTGGTGTCTTAGTACCTAGGAGCTCTGGGAGGTCCAGTTAGTTGATATTGTTCTTCCTATGGGGTTGAAACTCCCTTCAGCTCCTCCATTTTCTCCCCTAGCTCTTCCATTGGACTTCCTATGTCAGTCCAATGATTGGCTGTGAGTGTCTGCATCTGTATTGGTCAGGTGCTAGGGGAAACTTTCAAAAAACAGCTATACCAGGCTTGTGACAGCAAGTGCTTCTTGGCATCAGCAGTAGTGTCAGGGTTTAGTATCTGCAGATGGGATGGATCCCTAGGTGGGGTGGCCTCTGGATAGCCTGTCCTTCAGTTCTTATTGCACTTTTTGTCTCTGTCTTTTCTTTGGACAGGAATATTTCTTGGTTAAAATTTTTGAGTTGGTAGTGTGGCCCCATTTCTCAACTGGAGGTCATACCTATCTACTGGAGATGGTCTCTTCAGGTTCTATCTCCCCTTCGTTGGGTATTTTAGCTGAAGCCATCACCTTTGAGTACTGGAATCCTCTAGTTTTCCTGGCATCTGGGACTTTCTAGTGGTTACCCCTAGTTCCTCACTCTCACTGTTGAATATTTCTATTCAATTTCCTGACCCTCTGTACTTCTCTCATGTCCCTTCCAATACCTGATCCTGACCCCCTATTTCCCTCTCTTTCCCCTGTTCCTCCCTCTATTTACCCCCTGTGATTGTGATTATTTTCTTCCCCTTCAACATAGGATTGAAAGATCTTCACTTTGGTCTTCTTAAACTCCATATGGTTTCTGGTTTGTAGCATGTGTATTCTGAGCTTTTGGGCAAGGACCCACTTATCAGTGAGTATATACACACCATGTATGTTCTTTGCTGGCTGGGTTACCTCACTCAGAATGATATTTTCTAGTTCCATCCATTTGCCTGATAATTTCATGAAGTCATTATTTTTAATAGCTGAGCAGTATTCAATTTTGTAAATAAACCACGTTTTCTGTATCCATTCTTCTGTTAAGGGACATACAGGTTGTTTTCAGCTTCTGTCTACTATAATAACCTTATTTCTTATCCATCAGATATGTTTTGACCTGTTTTAATGTTTTTCAAGAATTCCTTATTGAGAAAAATAATGCCCATTTATAGGGATGTAATTTAAAAGTCCAATGTCAAAGGTTTGGAACTACATAGAAGAAACTGCAATTGTGGCTTATTGTCTATATAATATAAAATAATATATCATTCTTTGAGAAACTAAATGTATAGTTCCATTAAGCCAGTTGATTCATTTCTTTGTAAAAAAAAAAAAAATGAAGAGACATATATTTATAAAAACTTGTATTTGACAGCTCATAGTGCATTACTCATAGCAGTCAAAACACGATAACAATGCAATAACCATCAATTCATGATGCACAAGCAAAACATGTTATGCCTGTGCAATTGGTCACAGAACAGAATAGCTACTAATATCTGTGAACATATTGATGGATCTTAAATAAATCCTATGGTAAAGAAAGACAGGCACAAGACACTATTTAGTACATGATTCCAATTCCATGAAACTTTCAGAATTAACAATTGTATAAAGTAAGTATACCATTGTCTCCCTGAGAAAGAAGAGGTGAGATTGAGAAAATGTATCTGTGGCATGGAGTATGTCTAGGCACGGAGGTAAAGCTATAATTACTTGGACAGGTAAAAATATTAACTATTGAGGTTTTCAGATTTCCAAAGACAATTTTCATGGTATTTAAGGAGTTAGTGTTGTAGCATGGTTACATGTCTAACTGCAAAAAGATTAGAAGCCATCATCAGATGTTTATATTCCAGTCTAGACTTTACCTCAATTTCTGTACCTCACAACATGGAAGATCCTCTTTATTTCTGTTGTTCCTTGGTCATATATTGGACCATACTTACAGTTGCATGTTACAAATCAACTGCAATTCTTCTTCCTTTGTACACTTTATTCTCCATAAAACTAAGATAAATTTAAAAAGTCATGTAGCAATTATCATACAAAAGTAGAGCAGATGTCACATGATTAACCAAGGGAAAGGGAAGGGAAGAGCAATAAAACTTACCTAAATATTCTAACTTTGCTTGATGTCTACAGTGTTTGCAGAGTGCCCATGTTCATTCACATCACTGCTCCTATGGGATCTGTGAGATTTCTACAAGTAATACAAGATGCGCTTTCATAAAGGAACAGAATAATCACTAGGGAAAGAACAATTAAGATATGGAACAAACTGGAAAGGGGAGGGGGCCAGGGTTAAAGAAAACTACTTCCAAAACTTTTTATATGCAGTGAGTCTTAATATAGCCCATACCTTAGGGTTACAGTTTCCATTGTGTAGCTAACAGAGAATTTCAGAACATTCCCTTTTCAAAGTATTGCTGTGTGTGTTAATAGACTATCTGACCTACTGCTTTCTAAACTAATTAATCAGTACTACCTGTGAAATTTTTGAAACATGATGATACTATAACCACATCCCAAACTTAATGAACCAGAAAAATGAAGCTTCATGAGTAGATAGTTTTGTTAATACAAATATAAAAGACCGTGACTATAAGAGATAATTAATTTTGTGTATGAACTTTTCAAATCTCTGTGTGAGTGTGCCTATGCATGTATAGTGCATGCGCTCATGTGTGCAGTTGTATGCATCTGAGAAGAGACAAGAGGAGCACTTAATGTGTCTTCCTGGTTTACTCCCTGCCTTATTCCTTTGAAACAAGGTTTGTCACTGAACCTGTGTGCATGCTGGCAACCAGCAAGAGGAAACCTCTTGTCTGCACCACTACAGAGCTGTACCACTACAGTTATTAATGGAGACACATCCAATTACTCCTATTGGTTCTGGAACTCAAGTCTTGTCCTTTCACAGGAAAGTTTTTAGCCCCCTGAGCCATCTAACCAGGCCCTAAATTACTTTTACTTAAATATATTAAATTTTTAAACAAAATTACTGTAAAAACTTGCAAATAGATGAAAACATTATACAGCAAAATTATGCAGACCCAAAGCCTATACAACTTAATGAAATTTCCCATAGTTCAGATTGACATTCAGAACTGGAGTTGTGAAGCTTCACATTAGATTTTATATTTTCACTATCTAATACCTTTTATGTACTCTTCCAACAATGAAATAAAAAAAAATCATGATAGAATTAGAACTGGGAAGGCAATTAGCTTTATATGTCTATCATAATTCATGTTCATTATCTTCATTCAGTTTTTTCTTATCCCTTATTTTTAGCCTTTCATGTTCTATTTTCTTCATTTGTTCTATTTGTTTCATTCTACCCACAGTTTCATATGCTTATGTAATATGCAGGCATTATTAGCTACATTCCACAGGTGAAAGAATGTGCAATTTACTTCTTTCTAAGATTGTCTAACTTTAGTTAATATCATATATTTTAAGTGATCTATTTTCTTGCAATTTTTTTCATTTTCTTTTTATGTATTTTTTAATTAAAATATAATTACATCCCTTCTCCCCTTCCCTTTTCCCACTCCAGTGTGTCTCATGTCCCCTTTCTTCAGATTGACAGCTTTTTTTTCTCTCATTATTTTTGCTATAAATAGACATATATGTGCAGATACACACACACACACACTCACACACATGTGTGTGTGCATACACACTGCAAAATCCATTTTTTGGGGGGTTTATAGTTGCAGGTCTGATCACTTTGGATTTGATAGCAAATTGGGGGCTCAACAGTGTCTTCCATTGATTTCACCTCTTTTAACAATCATTAATTTCCTGTGTTGTTGTTGTTGCTGTTGTCATTGTTGCTGCTGTTATTTTACTAGGAGTAGGACCCTATAAGATTTCCTCTTCCACCTTAGCATATCTATTGATATTGGCATTGTTCCAGTGTTGTTGATGCAACCATTTAGAATAGATGCAATATAAGAGAAGATTTCATAGTATTCAGGGTCTTATATTTCTACCTGCTCTTTAGTGATGTTCCTTGACCAATAGACAGACGAAGCCCTGCCATAGGTGCATCAACTGGTTGGGTGCCCACAATCCAATGATCTTTTTATTGTGTTCAGGAGGAAAATTTTGTCTGATACTAGAAACCTAGCTGTATATTCAGGGCTTGTGAAGTCAGGAATCTTAGAAGAGAATCTACTACAATCATTTTTCTACACAGAGATAATTCCTTAACTAGATTCTAAATGCAATTCTTATCCATATATCATTTGTATCCATACCAAATTTTTATTTCCATTCGTCTGTTGATAGAAAACTAGATGGATTACAATTCTTCACTAAATATCTCTGAAATGACCTAAAGTATGCAATTTATAATCTATAATGCATTAGAAAGCAAATGTTTTAATATAAGAATACACAATGAGATAACAAATATTCGATATGAATTTATATTTATATATTTATTTTTAAATTATTTATTATGTTTTAATTAATTATTTTATTTATTTGCAATTCAAATATCCCCAATCCTAGTATACGCTCCCAGAGTTCTTCACCACATCCCTTTTTCCTTTTGTCTCTCAAAGTGTGTATCCACCTCCCCACACTGCATACTTAATTCTTAGGGCTTTAAGTTTCTACTGGAGTAGGCACATCCCCTCCCAGTGAAGCAAGACAAGGCAGTCCTCTGCAACACATGTGCCAGGGACCTCAGACCAGCCAGTATATATTCTTTGGTTGATGGTTTAGTCTCTGAGAGCTTCCAAGAGACTGGGTTAGTTGATAATGTTGGGCTTCCTGTTGGATTGCCAATCACCTTCACTTCTTCAATCATTCTCATAATTCTTCTATAAAGGTACCCAATCTTAGTCCAATGGTTGACTGTAAGTATCTGCATCTTTCTCAGTCAACTGCTGTTAGAGCCTCTCAGAAGACAGCAATGCTAAGCTCATGTCTGCAAGCATAACAGCATCAATCATAGTATTAGGGTTTGGAGCCCACTCATGGGATGGATCTCAAGTTAGGCAGTTCCCTAGATGGCCTTTCCTTCAGTCTCTGCTCCATTTTTGTTCCTATATTTCTTTTAGACAGGAGCAATACTGGGTCAAAATTTTGGAAGGTAGGTTGGTAACCCCATCTTTTTGTTGGGAGCCCTGCCAATCTATTGCAGGTAGTCTCCCAACTGTTGGCATTTTGTCTAAGGTCACCATTATTATGTCCTTGGAGTGTCTCATATCCCAGATTTCTGGAACTTTCTAGAAGTTTATCTCAATGCCAAAAATTTTATTTCATGTAAATTGGTGTTTTGCTTATATGTATATCTAGTTGTAGACCATTGGGAGCTGCCATGTGGTTACTGGGAAGTGAATCCAGGTCCTCTGGAAGAGCATCCAGTGCTCTTAACAACTGGGCCATCTGTCCTGGCCCGGCCCATGAATATGTTTATTAAAGACAGCTTGATATCATCTGACTTCATGACTTTTCAATTATTTGTTTTCAATTCTACAGGCATGTAAAAGCAATTAATATGTAAAAAATAAACATTGTAAAGTTTCTTGAATTAACATTAACATAACTTCAAACACAAGTAATGATCCAAAGTTTAATAATTTCTAAGTAAAATCTTAAAAAAAAACTTAAAAAATGTCTTTTGCTGGGACATCATTTCTCTAGTTGAAAACAGGAGGTAGCACATGTCAGTTGCTTCTGAGTAACACACACACACACACACACATATTAGTAGAAAAATGAATTACAATTTTAGAACTTTTTTCCTATTGCATAATTTTTTTTACTTTCAATGCTAAGAAAAAAACTTGTCTTTGTCAGAAAAATCTTTTTGTTTATCTTGTTTTGTTCTTTGTTGTTGTTTTTTATTTTTGCCCTGCTAATTTGTTATATGTTACCATGTTTCTTAGGATCAGAAAATCCATACTAATCTTAGCTGGGACTTCAACAAGATATTAGTTTTGTCTAGGTCTAGCCTTTTATGTAGAGACTAAACTATGGAAAATATTCCAGACTCAGTCTACCTTATGTCACATTTAGTAAGATCTGACTTCTTGCTTTCTGTTAGCTGATTCCAGAGACAGCCCATGGTTCTTTGCAGTCTGGAATACCAAAATACTTAACTTGATTTCTTAAAGTTCATAGAGACCATAGACTAGATAATGGGAAATTATCTTATCTAATCCTTTTCTTTTTCATATTCCATAGAAAGTGGAAAGTCATAAGCCTTCTTTCCATTCTAGGAGGAAGGTGTTAACACTGTGGTATAGGAGAGTATGTAGTCAACTTGGAGGGTACTTAAACATAATATGGAAAACAAGTGCTTTTCTTACCCTTATATTTTATCTCCATTTTGTTCTCTGTTGGTCACTACCTTGTCAGATGATTTATGACAATTTTGATGCATCTTATTGACACAAAAATAAAAGTAGTGACTTATGTAGAACTACTTGTTTTGCTCAGACTGCCATTCAGTGCTCAAAAAAAAAAGCTTCAACATTGCTGCATGTTTATATTCTGATGAAATTACAAATTAAATAATACCTTACACATATGATCAATGATTTTTCTAAGTGCAGACAGAATATCACCTTACACACATGACCAATGAGTGACTTTCTTTAATTTAATTTTTTTTTCTCTTTCCTTCACAACATATCATGACATGGGCAGGCTACAAGCAGAGAATCATTGTCATTAAATTTCAAGTTTGAACATGACCCTGATAGTTCAGAACGACAAATCTGAAGAGATGGGAGATAGAGAAAGCAGATGCATTACTAAGTCAGTTCACATAAAGCTTCACTATATAGTTGATGTAGTTTGTAGTATTTTTATTACTTGATTGAAAGTACTCAATGTTAACACTTTACATATTTGTTAGAAATGAGCATCATTGATTATGCATCTTATTTCCATATGTATCTATCAACGTGGGTTTTAGAAGGAATAATAACAGATTTCCTAGATTTAGTTTTATACAAATGAACCTTCCTCTGGCAGTTAAATAGTAATGAATCAACTTAAATGTTTCAATTTTCTTTCATAATCAACATCATTAATTTCTGGATCTTGAATTAATTAAAAAGAATTTTCATTCCCCTTAGGTGGCAGCATAAACTTCAATAGAGTAGTTATTTCCAGCAATGGTAGTTCAGATCTTCTATAATAATGGAAAATGTACTATTTTAAGGACCTATGACTTCATTGAGCAACCTTTTGAATTTATTTAAAATGTATCCAATATGAAAGTTTTTAATAATTTATTTTGTTAAAGTAATACGATTATAACTTTATATCATTTCTGACAGTCTTATAATTTAAAATGTATAAATAAAAATATTAAGACTAAGATTAAAAGTAAAATTAGTGGTTATTTCAGGTGGTGTTAACATGATAACTGTGCTACTGTTAGTGTTTATAACATATAAAGGTCTTTTTGTTAATTAATGCATGATTTTTTGTACACCTGAATTCACTTTTTAGAAATGCACAAGTCTGTGTGCAAACAAAATTGTATATAACACTATATATTTTGTTGTAAGATTGATTGACTCCTCGATCATCAGATTCTCAAATCTTACTTCTGTAAATTACTTAAGTAGAGAAAAGAAAGTTGTAGCTTCAATGAATTATAAAATATATTCTGATGTTCCCTTGGCTTCACTGCAGAGTTTAAATCCTATTAACTTAAATCATAAACAAAAAGAAAACTAGACATATATTTTAGTAAACATCTACTAAAAACTGAAAGTTGATAGTAAAATTCTAAAAAAGAATGTAAATTAGGTATAAATGAATGTTTCAGACTTTCTTGATAGAAAAATAAATTGGCAAATACAATTTCAGTAATTCAGATCATGAAACGAGGAATGGAAAACTCCTTAAGCAATCTAATATTAATCTATTAAAATTATATTTAAATGTTATTTTTTAAAATTACATTTTACCATTGAATGTTTACATTCATTTGTTTGTTTACAGGTTTTCCTCTCTTCTTTGTGTGAGTCTAGATCTGGAATATCTCCTTGATATCTTTAAAAATATTACTCATCAAAATAAACCTATTAGAGTTTAAGACCAAAGCTATATGATATATTTGCTTACTCTCAGGTCTGTTCCATTTAGGTTTCAAAGACATGGTGGCAGTTGTCACTTCAAACCTCTTCCTTTCACATATTTTCTCCTAGGATATTTTCCAAAAGAAGGATGGATATTGTTGACAAGGAATTAAATGTAATAATCAGGCAATTAACCAAGGGCGTTTGCTGCACTATATAAAGAGACAAATTAAGACGACCGTAGTAGCTAGGAGCCATCTGTTAACCAATGTCAAGTTGATGATAAAGAAAATTGAGTTCCCTTGGCAGTTGGTTTTTCTCCAGCTGCATGCAGCTATAAAAGAGCCATCAAAGACAAATCTGCATTTGCTGTTAATTCAGAAATGCAGTAGGCAGACATTGAGAAAGCTCTAGTGACAACTGAGTGTTGATGGCAAAATTCTGAAAAGATTGTACACTGGGTGTTGTTGAACATTTCAGATGCATTTCAAAACTTTTTAAAGAGAGCTAGTAGGTGAAAGTGTGATTCTGGTATGTGTTGGCACACATAAAGCTGCTTATATCATAAAGTTGTGAATGGAACATTTTTGAAGCAATCAAGTCAATGTCAGGCTGTGTTTTGTTTTGTTATTTATATGATTGATTGTTCGCCTTGTGTGTATATGTATACCAAACTCAGGCTTGGTTCCTACAAGACTAGATCAGTTCATCAGGTCCCTTGAAATTGTGATTACAGAAGGTTGGAATGTACCTCTTATTTTGTAGGAAACTGACCCAGGTCCTTGGAAAAAGAAGCAAATGCTCTTAACACCTACTGTTTGCTATCCTAATACCTCCAGAAGACAGTGTTTCCTTTAATCA
This sequence comes from Arvicanthis niloticus, assembly GCF_011762505.2. NCBI lineage: Eukaryota > Metazoa > Chordata > Mammalia > Rodentia > Muridae > Arvicanthis > Arvicanthis niloticus. Next base: position 20,500,720 of record NC_047668.1, read on the forward strand.
TCTCTTACTTCTGGCTCTTAGAATCTTTCTGCTTCCACTCTTGCAATGATCCCTGCACCTAGGGAGGAGGTAATGTTACACACACACACATACCACACACACACACACACACACACACACACACACACACAGATCATTGATAATACCTTGTTCTTTGTGCCTAAACAATTGGGTGTCCCTGTGTTAGTCATGATTTCATGATCGTCGGTAAATAGCAGATTCTCTGATGAAGTTTGAAAGATGCATTAATCTAGTGGTGTGAATATATGTCACTTACAGTTAGTTTAATTTTGTGACAAAAAGTAATAGTAGATTCTTTCCTAGTGGCTAGGTACTTGGGCTGATAATAGGTTTCATCTTGTGAGGTTGAACTTAAATTTAATCAGAAAGTGGTTGGTTATTCATGTGCTGTTTGTGTGACCATTGTGACAGGGGGATTATATCTTGCCAGGCCTGTCATTATTGTAGTTTGTTTGCATGGTTCATGGCTAAATAAACTAAGAATTAGTTTTATCCTCCTAGAATGTATATAGCCCCTTCAAGTGCTACCAAGGAATATAAAACATCAGGAAGCACATACTGGAGACCTTTCTGGGGGGCAGTTAAAGATTTAATGGCCAACATGAGGGAAGGGCTAGCCAAGCAGAAGAAAGAAAGAAAGCAGAGACAAGGTTAGTTTGGGTCTTGGTTAACCCCTACTTTTGGTTAACCACCCTCATATACACCTTGTCAAGAGCCTTAATTGTTCTCCTGCTGTTGTTAACTGTTGGACCCTGCATATTGAACAAGCTTCATTAAAAAATAGCCTTCATAAAAGAGAGAATAGGAATAGTACAGCTGATGTTCTTATGTCAATATGAGACCCTAAGGATAAAACCTGAAAAATATGAGTTAGTTATCAGAGACCTCTGAGTATAGCTCCAAGATTGGAGCCTGTATAAAAAAAATGGGGGGGAGGGAATGAAGGGCCCCTGGAGTTTTTACCAGCCTTATACCCACCTACCTCATGTCAAGGCTGGGCCAAGTTCCATTCTCCACCCACAGGATCATTCTTGAGAAAAAAAATATCTTAGAATGTACTGACTGATAGTCACCTGACCCTCTGGAAAGTCCCAGGTAGAGTTCAAATGTATGTCATGCTTGCTAGCCAATATATTTAAAGGTCAATATGCATAGCCAATAAGTTTGAACTGTATACTTGCTGATGTAAACAGTGCCCCTAACAAAATATAAAACCTGCTTATTATAGCCATTTGGCATTTGGGCTTGCCTTCTAGTCAACCACCTTGAGGGACTAATTGAAGGTCAACTCTCTGTGCCAGAAATGAAACCTCTTGCTTTTGCATTGAAAAAATAGATAGATAGATAGATAGATAGATAGATAGATAGATAGATAGATAAAAGAACACCTGTAGGTATAGGGATTTAGCATCTAGCATAAAAAATTATGGACCCAGATTTTAAATTTAGAGCTCTCTTGAATATAGGATATAACAAAATGAATCAGATTGCTCTCTTGTGAAGTCTAGATACTTTACCAAATAACTGTCTTTTATTCACTAGATGCACTAATGTATGTGAACCTCACACAAGAAAAGGCCAGCATCATAGCCAATTTATTTTGTATTAGTGTGCCTTATCCTACACTTGGGGATACCACAGCATCAACATGTCCTGTAACTTCATCACATGTAGATATTTAGCTACTCTTCTATCATCAGGAAAGACAGTTTAGAATATATAAGGAAAATTTAACTCATAAGTTATAAAGTAGACTTAAGTTAGCATCCATACAAACAACATAACTGACAAGCATTTGTCCGACAAGCAATTCTCTATCTCTGATTTAAAAGAATACACGTTACTATAACATTGATCTCTATATTAAGTATAAATATCTTTCTTTTTTTTTCTCAGCAGGCATTGATTGACTATAGCTCTTCCTTTAAGTGTATGACCTTTTGAGATTTCCCACATCCACATTTGCTGTCAACTGGTGTTATTATGTATAATTTGCTTAGGCAGCCATATTATTGAGATTTTACTCATGAGCTTTCCTGCAATATCTAGAAGACATTCTTTGTCCCTATGGCTTTTATGATCTGTCAGGATAGTCATCTAAAAGTTTCTTGAGATATAAATGTATAGGTTGTGCTGTAGACATAGAAGTTGATAACTGTTTAAAAATATTAAAATTAAAATCAAATATTTCAGAAAAATAAAGTTAAAATATATTAAACTTTCAGAAATGACCAATGTTGGGCCAGGTATAAATATTTCACTCAACACTCTCCAAGAATTTTCTTGTCTTGGGGTCTAATTTCTAGAACCAAAAGAAAAAAATTGTCTTCCATATCAATAGTATAATTGAATTTTTAATATACTATTCAGCTAGATATGTTTAAAATTCTTTATGTCATTCATTATTAATATTACAGGAAAATCATTTTCTAAGCCCACTGATGATGATGTAGTAAGGAATTTTCAAGTAGAAATGATTAGAAAAAAACAAAAACAAACAATTTAGAGAACAATATAGTCTATCATAAAGTTGAGAAAAGATATGAATAATTTGACTGGAAATGAAGAGACACTTTAAATATATATATATATACAACCAAAACCAAAAAAAACTATTTTGCATATTCATAACAAACAATATAACGAACTCATAGCTACATAGACTGTTTTATATATAACAAATATCTTGGAAAATTGTAGGATTAGTCCTCACAACAATATATATCTGACAATGATTGGAAGTGGGTGGTATTAGTTCTTCATAATTATTTGTAAAGTAAGATTGCATACCAGTGACCACTAAAACCAGAATTCAGGGAATAACATCATTGAATTGCCTCATCTATTGTATAACTTTTTTATTTCTTTTTCTGTGTGAAACTCACATTTCAATTCTTTGTTGATGTCAATTTGATATATATATATATATATATATATATATATATATATATATATATAATTTTTTAAAAGAGGGCAGTGTTTTATTTTCCTTTACACCTTAATAAATACTTCTTGATGACTGCACATGGGGTAAGGCTGCATGGTAGTTCAGAAAGGTCACAGTGATTGTGTTTTCCTGACAGCATGTAGTCTTCCATAGTGAGTGGAATGACTTGTATGATGTCACTGTCCAACCAGCAAGACTGCATTTATGCACCCATAGTTTTCAGGATTGTTGGTAACTGGTTTTACAAGAAAACCACCTAAATACGAAAGGTTCATTAGGCCAATGGGTCTACGTTTCAAACAAGCCCACGTCACACACCCTGAGCTGAATGTGACTTTTTGCCTGCTTATACTCAGTGTGAAAAAGAATCAATTTAATATTTTTGAAACAGGTGATTAACAATTATAGTTAACATTATTTCTCTTTAACTTCTGTTCACTTTATGGTAAGTAACACCCTAAAAGGACATTGGTAGTGATAGTTTGTCACAGGCTATAAAACAAACAAAATTTTAAAGACATTCATGTCTTCTCTACTCTTTTGTAAACCACACAAGCAACAAAGAGATATAATGAAATATTTATCTTTGAATATAATTCAAAACTTACCTTTAATACCTGCATAGTAGATCTTAACAGAAAAAAGAAAGACACTAAAATAAATTTTAAAAATGCCCCCTTTTCATAATAAAAGCAAGTAAATTTCTACCAATTCAAAGTGTTGTTATTTAGTTTTAAATCATCTTTGTTCAATGTTAATACAAAGGTAAAAATTTCTCAAAAGTCACACTGTAAAATATCACCAGATTATAATAGTAACATCATGTTACATAATGAAAGATGGATTCAGAACACTCTTCAATAATCAATCAATCAATAAAGATTATCCTTTGAGTGTGTTTAGTAATTAACATTTTATATGACACCATGACTTGACTTACTCATTTTACTGCAACAGCGAAATTAAAACAAGACATGAGTGATAGAAAAGGTGTAGCCAACACCTTAAAGATTTCTAATATTACAGAGCACAACGCTTCCTGTTAACTGTCAAATTTTTAACATAAGGAAGGATTTTCCTCTGCTCATGAAGTTTATAAAATATTGTTTCTTCACATGCTGCCAAAAAAAAAAAAAAAAACATTCTGAAAATGACTGACTCTAAACCCCACCAGACTGGCATCATCTGACAATCAAGGTGTTCAGAATCTAATCTAGTGAGAAGATTTCTTAACACAAATATCTAACAGTCATCACTGGCATACCTGGTTCTAGGAACATGTGATTTACATGGCTTAAAAGTAGAGATTTCAGGTGATCAAGAATTTAGCCTATGAAGAGTAAAATTTGAGAATATGAAGAGTGTGCAGTATGTCCAACAAACATTGCTGTTCATAATTTGCCCATAATTATTCAGAAAAAATATAAAACTGTCAGAAGTGTTGAGAAAGATAACAAGAAATGAGTAAAAAGTCCTTTTATCACCTAGCAAAGGGTGAATGCTATACACTTAAATTTTTTTCATTATATATTTATAATTGAATACACATACTTACAAATAATATATTGGACATAATTAGAATTATGCACATGAAAAAATTCAGAGGAAAATTCAGGAATTTTTAAAAAGTTACCTCTATTAGCCTTACTCTAAAGATAAGCTGAAAATTTAAAGCAGTGATTTTTGATCTGTCTTTTTTGAACTCTGTTGGTGGGGTTGTGGGTGGCATGGGTCAAACCACCTTAATACAGGAGACATTTAAGACCATTCAAAGCCACAGATATTTATAATATGATTCATAGCAGTAGTAAAATGACAATTATGAAGTAAAAATAAAAATAACTCTATGGTTAGGGTTCTCAAAACCATAAACTACAACAAAAGTTAATACATTAAAGGGTTGCAGAATTAGGAAATTGGAGAAATCCTGAGTTAAAGGATCACTCTGGAAATTCACATACTTTGCTTATCACTAATAAGGTGGAATTTTATTTTAGTGAAAGTAAATAAAACTTGGGAATATGAGGGAGGCACATTAGAATAAAGAGTAATTCAGAAGAAATCAGAAAAGATAAGAGGGCAATAAAGGTTATATATGCATAAAATATATAATGCACATATTTGAAGGTGTCAAACAGTAAGTTTTAAAAAAACCTTAGCGATATACCATTAAGGAGTCTATTTCAACTTAATAATGTTAACTATTATGATCAGTGACATATTAATGTGAAATAATATACAAAATGTCTCTTGACAATACAAGACTATATATATGATTATATATGTGTGTGTATGTCTTGAGTATACCCCTATATGTGCATATATATATGCCTATATACATTCTATCTATATAGCTATGTAGATAGATAGATAGATAGATAGATAGATAGATAGATAGATAGATAATAGACAGACAGAAACATACATGTGTACCTTTATACTTTTCCTTTCCTCTACTATTCCAACTCTGTGACTCTAGAAAAGCTGTCAAGTATAATTCAGAACTTCAGTCAATGACATAGAAATTAACACTTGCAATTACTTGTCAAAATAAATGATGAAATTTATTCAATTCAGTCAAGTTGTCAATTATTCTGAAAGCCCTTCCAAACTACATTTAGTTGTAACTTATTTCTCTCCAAACATTGAAAGCAACCATCCACATCTGTTCGACTAAGATGTATTTGATTATTCCATATGAATCCATATATACCTTATCTTGCTGTTCTTATAAATTTTTTTAAATACATGAAATCTATCTGATGTATTTTTTAGTGATAGTATTTTATTGAGTTATATTTGTGAAATAGATAAAAGAAGCCATAGATTATAATAGGAGCAGCAAGTATCCCCCACTATTAAGGAGCCTTATCAAGATTCTTTGTCTTTGGGCACAATTTTGGATTTTAGACTATAGTTTACTTGACTTATTGCTTTGTTAGGCAAGCAAAAAAATAAAATGTTGAATCCTTCATTTTGAAATTAATTTTATAGTATAAAATGATTGTACCTTATCCCATTTTCTCTATCCACACCCTCTCATAAACCTTTTCTTAATCTTTTTCATATTCATGTCTCTGGTTTTTACTTGTTAAATATACATATGTATATACATGCACACCTAAGTTCATAAAGACAACCTTGTGTTTCAAATTTTGTTGACTTCTGTGTTGATTTACTCTTCTATTTCTAATGGTTAATAAATATATCTATATGGGACCCCTTAGACTTTGACAAACCAGAGTCATGATCCTGTTTGAAATCTGACAGATTAGCTAGTTTAATTGAATCTGCAAAGTTCACTTTTGACATGTTAAATAATGGATACACAGTCCACGAGCATGGAATTTTTCTAGTAGTTGCAAATTTCTTTGCATTTCTAACTTGATACATCATATTTTCATAAATATTTATAAATACGGATTTACAACTCTATTTGTGGTGCAGATATGTAAGTATATTTTTTTCATCATACTAATAAATTTTCCAAGCTTTCCTGTGTATTCAAGATTACACATTCACATTTCAATGTGAATTTATATAATTTCTTTTTTACTTTGGATATAGATTATATTTGTGCTTAAGACTTAAAAAGATGAAAGTGAAAAAGTGAAGCTTATATTATAATTTTATACTATAGTCAACTACCTTCCCTTGGATTCCAAAAGACTTCTTGGTAAATAGTGCAGTAATCTATAAGATTAATGAGATTGATAGACACTAACAAACTGTAAATATTCTATCAGATACACAACATACTAAAAAGCTAACTTTATCTTTTCATTGTTACTTTATTAATAACAAAATACTCTCATCTATTTGTACACACATATTCTTATTTATATGTTTACTTCTCTCTGACATTATTAAATTATGATAGAAGAATCAATGTTCAAGTTTTGAAAGGACAAAGAAATGGAATATACAATATATAATACATTTTAAACATTTAAAAGTATGTGTGGACTGTTCAGAATGGATTTCTATATTCAATCATTATATTTATTTTATGTCTAAAAAAAATTTTTTTTAGTCAAATTTTGAGTTTACAATAATCCAATCATAGCCCTGACGGGAAGCAGAACCAATTTCCCTTTCAGTTCCTTACACTGTGGTAGCTAATCTCTCACTATTGATAGTCAGTGCATGTAGCCTTCATTAGCAGAGCTTTAAACATCAGAGGTAATGTTGGAGACTGCTGAAGATTCAGAAGCCTTTTCATACTTGCTCAGTTCATAATTAGGTTATAACTTTACAAGAAGCACACACAAAACACTGGGTCATAGCTTGAAAGTTATAGAAGCAATAAAACCACCCAAGGTTAGGCCATTATTCTTAAATGACTTATAAGTAGTTTCATTTTATTGCCAAACATTTTTATAATTCTTTTTTCCACTGACAAATGTGCTCAGCTTGATTTGTGTTTGTCTTTGCATTTAATCATATTTGCAGTCACTTTTGAAACTCACAATTAATCCTCTCTACATTTATGTAACACTTCTAAACTTTTCTCTCTAAATTTATCTTAGTGTTTGATTGCTTATTACATTTTTATAATGTTGTAATAATAATATACACTAGTGCTCTGGGTATCCTGACAGAAAATATTTTACAATCATACTATTAAATTGCTCAAATATTTGCAAGTAACACATTCATAAAATGAAAACATGACACAGATCTTAAGTTTCTCAGAAACCCACATGAAGTGGAATTCTTAATATAATGCAAATTAATATTGTGCACATTTTTAGGAGGAGCTAAGGTAGGGGGAGTAAGGCGAGGAAGAGGAAAAGGAAGAGGAAAAGGAAGAGGAGGAGCTAGGGAAGAGAGATGTAGGAGTGATGGAGAGCCAAGCAAGTACGGAGAGAAGTCGTGGGTAATAATGTTTATTTAGGTTAGCTAATCGGGAAACATCTCTCTTTGTATGGGCATATTGTTATTGAGCATTACCAAATATATAAAGCCTTTGATTAATTTTTAAGCACTAAAGTCTCATTTTCTTACTGGTCCCACATGGATGGCAGGATGGTCTGGGCAATGTCCAGCTTTGCGGAGAGAGCATGGAAGATTGGCAGAGCCATTTCCCATGCTGGCATTTTGTGGGTGGCAGGGCTTGTGTTTCTGGCTGGCCATTTCTAGCTATGGCACTCGAGTGGCCTCTGGCCACAGAACATGGTGGCTCAGCTAGGCAGAGCTTCTGCAGCTTAGACAGTTGGCTTTACTGGTGGCCACAGCTTTTAAAATAATTACTACAACACACATTTATTTGAAAATTGGAGCTAGATATAGTTATTTGTCTTTAGACAGTTGAGACCAGTTTTGGTTGAGATGAAAAGTGAATGGGCAAGAAGAAGTGTATTCCCTTCCCACTATACTCTCTGAAGAAATGGAACATGTTCAGCCACACTGGTAAGGATACACAACTTTTCTTAATTGTCTAATCAAATATTACCTTGTTTTGTAAACACTTTCACAGACATGCCTAAAACATTATTTTTCAATGTATCTGGATTATACAAAATAGAATGAAATTAATACAGAAATATAGTCATCAAATTACTTGGTTGAATGTTTAAAACTCCTAAAGGATAGCTAACACTATGTGCTTCATATCTAATATATATATATATATCCCAGAAGGGCCTGGTATATTGGGGATGATTCAAAAAATGAGTTATTAACATTAACTTTTCTTCTTTAATTGTGGTTTCATCAATGTCACTGCTCAAATATGTGGTCTACATGAGTGGTCAGATTTTAGTTAATGAAACAGCAAATTTTATTTGGAATAATATAGTAAGTTATAAAAGGAGAAACATTAAATGGTTTTACAAATAAAAATAGAAATCATGAAAGAAATCATGACACAGCAAGCATAAGCAATAAAATTCAAAAAAATTAAATATTACAAATTTACAATGTTAATCCATGAGAGATGTTCCACTCACCAGACCTGGCTGAAGATTTTTGAGTTTTTACTTAATTAAAATATAGCTGAAGTGCAGAGTAGACTGTAAAGAGAGTACATATATTCTTTCTGTCTCTCAAAATATACTACGCTAAGAAAAGTGAACAAGATCCAGTACAAAACAATAACTGACACAGCAGAAGATATAGAAATAATTATCTTCCCACTAAAACAGCAACAGTGTTCCCCAGACTGGGAGCTTGAATGAGACACAAATTGGTTTACAAATTTATTCACATTTTATGCAATTCCTCACTATCACCACTGTCTCTTTGAGAATTCTCTGTTTAACTCTGTACCCCATTGTTTCAATAGAGTTATTTGGTTCTCTGGAGTCTAATTCCTTAAGTTCTTTGCGTATTTCAAATATTAGTCATCTACTGGATGTAGGGTTTGCAAAGATCTTTTCCAAATTGTGAGTTGCCATTTTGTCTATTGACAGTGTCCTTTGACTTACAGAAGCTTTGCAATTTTATCAGGTCCCATTTGTCAGTTGTTGATTTTAGGGCATAAGCCATTAGTGTTCTGTTCAAAACATTTTCCCCTGTGCCAATTGGTTTGAGGATCTTCCCCACTTTCTCTTCTATTAGTTTCAGTGTATCTGGTTTTATGTGGAGGTCCTTGATTCACTTGGACTTGAGCTTTGTGCAATGAGATAAGAATACGTCAAATTGCACTCTTCTAGATGCATTTTACACCTCCACTTAAGCCAGCAAGCACCATTTGCTGGATATGCTGTCTTTTTTTCCCTGGATGAATTTATCCTCTTTGCAAAGATCAAGTAACTGTAGGGTGTGGGTTCATTTCTGGGGCTTCAGTTCTATTCCATTGATCTACATGCTCATCTCTGTACTAATACCATGTGGTTTTTATCACTATTGTCCTGTAATGGAGCTTGAGGTCATGGATGTGCTGGAGCATGCTGGTAGGATTTGCTGAAGGAGGCAGAGTCAGGATGGTTATGAATTAGAGAACAACTTGAGCTATACAATAGCAGAATGCTTTATGTACACCATTTTTAAAGAAGCTTATTTGGTTCTCAGGAATCTAACTTCTTGAGTTCTTTGTATATTTTGGATATTAGCCCTCTATTGGATGGAAGTTTGGTAAGATAGATATTTTTAATATGTTAATCCTAATAATTCAAGAGCATGGAAGATCTTTCCATCTTCTAAGGTTTTCTTTGATTTCTTTCTTCAGAGACTCTAAGTTCTCATCATACAGATCTTTTACTTGTTTGGTTAGATTCACACCAACGTATTTTACATTATTTGTAACTATTGTGAACAATGTCATTTCCCTAATTTCTTTCTCAGTCAGTGATACTATGAGTAGAGGAAGGCTACTGATTTGTTTGAGTAAATTTTTTATCTGGCCACTTTGCTGAAGTTGTTTATCAGCTGAAGGAGTTCTATGGAGGAATTTTTGGCGTCACTTAAGTATACTATTGTATTATCCACTAATAGTGATATTTTGACTTTTTTCTTTATGATTTGTACCATTTGATATCCTTTTGTTGTCTAATCCCTGGCTAGGACATGGAGTAGTATATTAAATAGATAGAGAGAGAATGGGCAGCCTTGTCTAATCCCTGATTTTAGTGATATTGCTTCAGGTTTCTCTCCATTTAGTTTGATGTTGGTTTGCTGTATATTGCTTTTATTATGTTTAGGTATAAGTCTTAAATTTCTGATCTGTCCAATACTTTTAACATGAATGAGTTCTGTACTTTGTCAAAGGCTTTTTCAGCATTCAATGAAATGATCATATGTTTTTTTTTCTTTGAGTTTGTTTACATAGTGGATGACGTTGTTGGAATTCTATATATTGAACCATCCTTGCATCCCTGAGATGAAGCCTACTCATGGTCAATGATCATTTTAATGTGCCCTTGGATTCAGTTTGTGAGAATTTTATTGAATATTTTTGCATCAATATTCATAAGGGAAATTGGTCTGGAATTCTCTTTCTTTGTTGGGTCTTTGTGTGGTTTAAGTATCAGGTTAACTGTGGCTTCAGAGGAAAAAAAATAGGTATATGTGATAGTGGAATATAACTTTTTGCTTCTTTTGGGAATTTCATTCTACTGATTGAAGATTTATCCTTGTCTTTTACAATGTATACACAATGGAATGTATAACAAAGCTTGGCCAATGCTAAAGACAATGAGTTGTAGTAATCAGGTTTATTGTCACTTGGATCTCTGTGATAATAATTCACAGTAATGTAAATGTAACCTCACTCTACATACCTTAAGTCATTTAATGATTTTTGTTTTTCTAACCCAGCATTTTGCTATATGTATAAATGTTTATAACAATGGAGATTAACAATTATTCTGATTTTAAAAGTATCTTATGTATAAACTCTCATTCACAATATCTAACAAGAAATGGTAGAAAAAAACTAATCTGTATAGCTTACAGTAAAATTCTATATGTGAGACACTGCTACCCTACTGAGGATCTCCCTCATATTGTTCCCTTCTGTGATCTGTGAGAAAAATCATTGCCATGAAAGCTAGAAGAGCCAGCTGTATGGTTGTTTAGTATTCCGTTACCCAGGTATTGTTGAAGATGTTAGGGAGAATGATACTGTTAATTGCCTTACTACTTATCCATGTACTTGCCAGGCTTGTGGGCACTTTGTAGTCAGTCATTTTCTTGGCTTTACTGTGGGCTTGGAACTTCTATGAAGAAATTCTTTATACAGTAAAAGTCATTATTCGTAACAACTAACTATAGGATAGTCACAAGATGAATAAAAAACTAGTACTTCAATATATTTTTCAAATAGCATCATTTATAATAACCTAAATCAGTTAGATAAAAATATGCAATATATTTAAAAGAATCTATATGTGAAAAACTATAATATACCCAATAACCAAGAAAAGTATAAAGAGAAAAATTGTGTTTTGGAATTTTCTGATTGCTTAAAGTCAACATTGTTAAAATGTATTTTTTTTTAAATTGATGTCTTCAATTACTATGAAAGTGGTTAAAGCTACTGGTGATTCTTATAAGTACAGACAAGCTATTCTTAAACATTTTGTCAAAAATAAAATAATCACAGTTCTGTAAAGTGAGAAAAGTTGTAAGACTTTCAACATTGGCTGTAAAGGAGCACAATAAAGAGAGCTGTGGGAGAAAAGCATGCACATCGAATTGCAGCATATGCAGAAAGTCCAGAATCAGAGAAATGCACCTGGGATAACTATTTCCATCCAATATACAAGAGAAAGTTATGAGAGAAGATAGATACTACCAAATGTACGTTATTGGAAAATTTAGGTATACATCAACAAATTAAAAATTAAGAAATTTTATGTATGTCTCATTAACTCTAATTAAACAGAACATAGAATAAAATGCAAAGCTTTAAAAACTATAAAGTTGGAGGTAATTTGGTGAACTATAAATTCGACAAAGAACTCATATAATAACAATAGTGTATCCCGAAATAAAAATTAATAGATTGTACTTCAATAAGACATTTAAAACTGTGAAAAAATATTTTAAAGAATTAAAAGACAAGCTAGACACAGAGAAGAAAATTATAATAGTTCTGTCCATTAGGAACTTGTATCCACAAACCAGAAGATCTAAAAGTAAAAATAAAAATAAAAAATAAACTGTAAATAGGTAAAAACCAGGAATAAATAAGTTGTCCAAGATTATATATGAGCAGCATGTAAGAAGATGTTCAATGTGTTAGTCATTAAGATATGAAACCAAGACATATAGATATGTTAATGGATATATGGGAATAAGGAGGTTGTTCAGAGGTTAACAGTTTTGCTCTATAAACATGAAGACCACGTTTCTTTTTGTTGTTGTTGTTTTCTTTCTTCTTTCTTTCTTTCTTTCTTTCTTTCTTTCTTTCTTTCTTTCTTTTGTAGCATTCATTGGCAAATATAAGGCCAGATTTATTTATTTATTGATTTATTTATTTATTTATTTATTTATTTTTGGTTTTGGTTTTGGTTTTTCGAAACATGGTTTCTCTGTGTAACCCTGGCTCTCCTGGAACTCACTCTGTAGACCAACCTGGCCTTGAACTCAGAAATCTGCCTGCCTCTGCCTCCCAAGTGCTGGGATTAAAGGCATGCACCACCACTGCCACCAAGGCCAGATTTCTTATACCCAGAAACAAATGTCAAATTTAAAATCATGGCCAGCTTATAATTCCATTCCTAGAAGACAGAGACACGCTCCCTGGAGAAAGAGGACTTACAAGATAAGTCATAGGAATTGGAAGTTTGCTTAAGTTTCCTTTTCATGGTGAAAACAGGAAAGAGATTGAAGTTTAATTTTCTCCATTCTTCATGTGGACATATTCATTTGTGTGTGTGTGTGTGTGTGTGTGTGTGTGTGTGTGTTATGTATTTTAGTCTAAATAGTGTAGTAAAAAAAAAAAAAAAAATTACTTCCTAAGATTCAGAAAGCATTTATTTTTCAACTTTGTGGAAACAAAATCAACAAATTTTTTGTGTCAAAACAAAGGAATAACTAAATTTGAAAAAACAAAAAAGATACAATGACCATAAGGAGATGCAAACATGATTAGAACTGTAGAACTAAACAAAATCATCAATTTCTTCACAGAAGCTCTGTGGGGCGGTGGGCTGTGAGAAGCAGCTGGGTGCTTGGTTGAACATTAACTTGGACCCCCCCCCCCAACCTTACTGGACCGCAGGAGTTCAGCTCTGCTCCCAGGCCCTGGTGCTTTTCATTTAGCTTCAGCCCTCCAACAACCACTCCCACAGAGAGGTCTATGGCCAACAGTCATGAGGAACAGGTCTCAGGCCCTAGAGAGATTTACATACTAATGAGGTACCTGGAGGCCAGAGGGTGGACCCAATTAACCATTTTTCCCCATCCCCTCCCCCCTCTTTCCCTCCCTATTTAACTCAGGTCTGCCTTGGGCTTTGGGGGGGTTCCTCCAGATTCACCCACCATCTGCCATGACATTAAAGCCTGTAATGGACTTTACCATTAAAACCCATGGACTTTCTCCTCATTGGGATGGCACCTGTGAGGAATGGTGGAGCCACAGCAGCCACCATGTCTAACTTCCTCCATGAGGAACCCAGAGCGTTCTCAGCCAACTAACCACAGACTGGCGTGAGGAACCCTGCTTCCCCAGTCACAACTACTGACAAAGCTCCATTCATATTTTGGGCTTCTTTAACTTTTATTTAAAAATTCTTTTTTATATATTATGTTTAAATACACATTCTAAGGTCAATTGATTGTATGAGAAATGTCTCTATGTAGCATCATATGGTCTACCACACTTCTCGAAGAACCATAGAATCTGTTTTGTTGTTTCTCATAAGATATTCTAATTAATGTATCAGTACCCTGAGCCTGTGTGCATTTTAAACAACACTGTAAGAGAAAACAAGAGAGAAGGAAAGCTTATTGAGGTTGAGAAAAGATTTACACCTCAATAAAGAAATAGATTTCACTTTAAGTACCCAGGAGATTATTTTTTACAAAGAATAATAATAATAATTTTTTTAAAAAAAATACTGCTTTGGATTGGCCTTTATGTCTAGAATATTGCTTTCTCAATATAACCCCCATTGAGGCAAAAGCAATATTAACAAATGATAAAGTTTGCTGTAATTCTTAGTATTTTAATAAACATGGTCATACATGCTAAGTAAATTAAACTCCTTAATCTTTCCCGTTATTTTACTCTGACACTGTAATGCTGCAGTTGGAAAGTGATCATTCTATAGACAAAGTCACTAATCATCCAAGATTGATTAAAAAAAAAAAAAAAAAAAAAAAAAAACTTTTGCATTTTCCCTGTGACCTCAGAGCTGGTCTTTGAATAGGAGATTAAAGCTTAATTATTTTGATGTTCAAGTTCACTGTCATCAATCTGCCACTTCATCCATTTGAAAGTGTAAATTGCTTGAGCCAAAAAGGTGCATGCTTTCCTTTTGCCATTAAAAAAAAAAAACTGTATTCTCAGCTTCTATGTAAAATGTAATACCTTGACTATATGCTAATCATGTGGGTTTTTTTCATGCTTTGTTTTGTTTTGTTTTTTGTTTTTTGCTGACAAGGATAGAAAAATGAGATTACCTAGAATACTAAGAGAGAGCCATGTGAATAAATCAATAAAGCTTTGAATATATTGTTTCCTTTTCAGACATAGAACAAACAATTTTTGATACTGCAGATCATTTAGAGATAAATGCTTTCTAAATCTTAGGATATAATTTTCTTTACTACACCATTTAGACTAATATATATGTTTATATATATATATATGAATATTAAATGACTAAAAGAAAATAATCCTTGCTTTGCCACACCCACCATTCTCTAACAAGCTCTATACTAGCATGACACAGAAAACTTGACATCAGTTTCGTGTATGAACATCCAGAAATGGTTCACTACTACACAAATATTATTTTAAAACATTTTAACAGGAAAGGAGGTCCTTACTATATTCTTGAAAATTAGTCTGTATGCTGATACAAATCAATACATATGAAATTCATATACTTTAGAAAATGTTCAATGAAAATGTGTGCAGAAATAGCTAAGCCTGGTATTTAAAGTCCCCCTCTGTTCTTCCCTACTATGAATATCCATTTTGAGCCACCCAAGATTTTCTCAGGAGGACATACTCAATAGAACACAACTTCATGACAAGTGGTTGAGGTTTAAATGTCAAAGCCATCAGTTTCACCATGTTTATTTTGGATAAGTATTGAATGTACATATCCCTCACTTTATAAATCTTTTAAACCTATGTAATAATTCTTGAGGAATATCTGATCATACTGTAAACTCCAAGATTGTATACAGTAAGTAGAAATAAAAGACTAAGCTAGAAGGATTTTTAAACCATATGGAGAACAGGCTCTCTATTTCTGGGATGTTAGCTGAGAAGGATAGTCAGCTGTGTGGTTTTTTTTTCCTACCTTTCTAAACTGGTAGGCTTTCACTCCAGGATCTGGCTCCTGAGTCTTCATTAGGGAAAATTGAACAATTGGGATTTAAAAAAAACAACAAATATCAACAGATATATGCTGAAGAGATATTGGATCTCCTTTGACTTGCCATAGTTGACTACACTATTTCATGTTTTATTTATATCCTTAATGTCCTGCAGACTTACTCCTCCTCAGACTTATTCACTGACCACATTCTGGTTCTAATCTTTGAGAGAGCATCCCTTCTTTTTGTGTTTTACATTTCCACATATAATGAAGCACACTACAATATTTTAATTCCATTTACATGACCTTTATTTTTAATTTTTGTTTGATAATTTTATATACTTATTTGATAAATATTATTTATTTTACTCCCAATATACTTAGGGTTAGGGTTTAATAAATTTGAAAAGTTTAATAAATTAAAATATTTAACACTATTTCTAGCACACTACAAGTATTTTATCAATAAATTGCAATGAACACTGATACCCCTGCTTCCATTGTGCTTCAGGAACAAAAGAAAAATATTATCATTACAGGTGAAAATGTAAGTACCACCGCCAATATTATCCATGACTGTGACCCTATTAAAACATGATTTATTAAACTGGAATCATTTATGTGTCAAAATTTCACTTGCTGGGCATGCAGAGGGGCCTAGATTTAGTCCCAGCAACTGACCAAAAGTAAAAGTTGTTATATTGTTTAGTTCCCTTCTCTCTATCTATATCCACAGGTAATTTTTGGCAACAATTAAATAGTACAATGTACAGGTAAGTCTTATCCTAACTGATGGACATTGCTAAAAATATGATTAGACCATACTCTCTGTTCTGAAACCATAATTTGGTTGTGCATTTTAAAGTTAACATGTTAATTCTAAAATCCAAATGTCAAATCTTATACTAATATTAATTGGAAAAGAAAAACTAAAAGGCCCACTTTTTAGATCTGTAACCCAAGTTAGATATAACTTGGGTGCATAGAAATTAATACTTCCCTCTCTACCACTTTAATTGGAGAAACAGGTGTATTCTATAATGTAATATTGTAGAATTAACATTCAAATCCAGCTTTCATTGGCTTGAGGTCCATATTTATTACAATTCATTGGTTTGATGGTCAAAATTGTCAATGTAAATTTTCCACAGAGCCTTAATGTTAACAAAATTGTCTATCTGTCTGTCTGTCTGATCTCTCTCTCTCTCTCTCTCTCTCTCTCTCTCTCTCTCTCTCTCTGTGTGTGTGTGTGTGTGTGTGTGTGTGTGTGTGTGTGTGTGTATGAGAAAGAGGTATCAGACCACTTGGGAAGAGGATGAAGTTTGTAAAGGAAGAAACAAAGGTAATGAGGATTAATGTGTTCAGTGTACATGGTGTGCTTGGATAAAACGGGCATTGAAATTTGTAACTTTCTAGAATGAGTATGTACTCACCTACAGTATAATAAACTTTAATTCAATACAGTGAACCAAACACATAAAAGATTCTTGAAAGTATAGGGGAGCATTAGTTGAAAACATAGGTTTTCTTAGAGAAAAAAAAAGAGAGAGAGAATGTACATTGGAGGTGAAATAAATAATATTTATCAAATAAATATATGAAACTGTCAAACAAAAAAATAAATATAAAGTTCATGTAAATAAAATTAAAATACTGTAGTGTGCTTGGTTGTATGTGAAAATGTAAAACACAAAAATAAGAGATGTTCTCTCAAAGATAATGACCAGAATGTGGTCAGTGAATAATTTTGAGAAGGAGCAAGTGTGCAGGACATTGAGAATATAAATAACACATGAAAAAGTGTAGTCAACTAAGGTAAACAAAGGAGACCAAGTATCTCTTCAGCATATCTTTTTTACTGGAATAGTGATAGATTGACTAATGAAAATTGCATTTAAAAAGCTATCTACAGGTATAGATTTGTATGGTTGTGGGATCAGAGAGGATCTGGAAGAAGTTGGGAGAATATATGGTATGAAAAGATTGTCAATTAAAAAGTCACTTTTACTGTAACAAAACAAATATTTCCTAGTAAGGAACATTTGTTCAAGCCATGGATCAAATATGAAATGTGTAAACATGGCCTTATTAAAACTTCACTCCAAAGTAGTTTTTAAAGTTCTGGGCCAAACTGAGTAGTGAAAATGGACAGGTATCAAATCCATATATTTTTTAACTTCTACAGTTTCCCATAAAACCCTTGTATGTTGACACTGTAAGTACTAGTCTATTTTTTTTTCTTCTTGCTTGGATATTGTGTGAGATAAAGCATTGTATTTTAAGGTAGTTTGGACACATTAGCATTTATTCCATTCTATTACTGGTATTCTCTTGCTGATGGGGACAGTGCTAGACCGGAAGGAACAACATTGTAGCTATAGCTAAACAGAGGCAGTCTGTCCCTTGTTGACTTGAAGCTCAGGAAAAGGCTACCAAATTTCTGGTTATAGAAAGACTGTAACACATAGTATATCCATGTAAACAACTGTTACAAAACAGAGATATCTACCACAAGTCATGGCACAGAGGCTGCTAGATGTTTAATGAGGAATGGATATATATATATATATATATATATATATATATATATATATATATATATCTCACTGTAAAAGCTTAGTTGCTTTTCCAGGGATACTCTCAAAAAAGCATAAACTCAACATCTCATATGCTCAGCACTCCCAATTTTACATTCTGAAATGAGGAAAGGTTCATGCTTCAATTAATATATGAATTGTTGTTTAATTTTAAATTATAAAATCCTATAGAACTGTCCTTTAAATATCCCAAGGAATATCATTTTGCCATTGCTAAGACAGTGTCTCAGGAAAGTATTAATTACTTATTCGTGTGCATATCCACTCCTTGATGAACAACAAATATGAGTGTAATTTTTAAAGATAAAATATATTTTTATACCAGTTTTGTATCTCCATCTACTTTCTTATGTCTTGCCTTCTTTCCTTTTTCCCTAATGTTTATTTCAAATCACCAATATATGCAGTTTTAAACAACTGTCTCTATAATACCTCATTTTAGAAATCATTATTAAAATATGTCACTACCAAGTGTTTTGTCATGAACATAAAATCTGACCATATAATGGTAAGTTGCATAAAGTCATTAGAAATAAGTAAAAAAAATTTTTTAAAAATATGAGAGACAAAAGTAAAAATAGATAAATAGCAGGTACAGATTGCTGTGTTGCCTTTAACATAAAAGGGTATTTCAAGTAGTAAATACAGAGAAAATCTTCAAGACTAAAATCTTACTAACAATAATTATGTATGCAATGAGTTGAGATTCTTACCTGTGATTCCAAGGGGAAGACAGTATTAAATGAACAAACTACGTCAAGGAAAGATGTGGGTACTCTTGGTTACATACACATTTTATGCACAATGTACATCTTTTATTAACTGAAGACAGTTTAAAATGTTGTAGTCAAGAGAGGATTTTATATTTTATGTTTGGATGTGCTTATTTTATTTTGTGTGTATGAATATTTTACCAGTATGTATATGTACACCCAGTGTGTATCTGGTCACTACATAGATCAGAAGGGAGTGATAGAAAACTTGAAATTGAAACTACAGCTGTTTGTGAGCTGCTATGTGGATGCTTAGAACTGAAATTGAGTCTTCTGCAAGTACAAGAAATCCTTCTAGCCTTTGTTATAGCTCTCCAGTGTCAGATCTTTTGTTTAAACATTAATACTGATTTATAGGAAAAGAAATCATTGGAAACACAAAGGTAACATGTATATGAACTAAATACAAGCAATTATACCTAAATTGTGGTACATTTATACTTTCAGTGATTGAAGTAAAAAACATAAATGTATTCAAGAGAAAAACAAATAATGTTAATGCAGGTGTTGAAGAAACTTCAGTCCATGCCACAAAAGTCTACAAAAATAAGAAGATGACAAGGATCTACACATTTTCATTAATAAAAGAAAATATTAATGATAGCACTCTTTTCTGATAAAAAGATACAGAATAACAGGTAAGATTGGAAAAAGAAAATCTGATTTTTATGCCATCAAGAACCACATCTTTAAAAATAAAAAAAGAAGTTCCAAGAAACAGCATGTCTATATTGTGTGAAATTCTTTGTGGAAATATAAAACACAAAAATATACTCACTCTAATTAGAGACCAAAGGGCAGCATAAAATGATGAAACCATAAGAGTGTACAAATGTGTTTATTGGCTTTACCTACAGGAATAGTAGTAAAGGGTTAAATGTGGTAGCAAGAATGACTCTGACAGCTGCATTACTGACTATCCCAACCACAGAATATGAGTAATGACACAAAAACTCTGCAAAACTTGAGCTTTATACAAGATTTGCAGGTAGCTATCTATATAGGTTGGAGAGTCTTCTCCGACCAATCTAGCTGTCCAGTGTTTCCTATTTTCAGTTCTTTACTGCTTCTAAATCCCTCGGTCTTGTGAATGTTATAAATTTCATACACACCCCAAGTTTGATGATTGTTTACTTCCTGAGTCTCAAGAGTCTTATGTTACTCTCACCCAAAAGATGAGAGGGAACTCAGGGGAAGCTACTTCCAGACATATTTTAGTAATTGTTAAAATGGGTTTCATATTAAAAAGATGTTCCTTATTTAATGAAAAGCCAACCACTTTTACAAACAAGTACAACAGAGATGGAGTCAACTTCATAAAATAAATACTACTAGCTATGACAACACAGGTTAAACAAAGTGATATGGTGACTATTCAAACCCACAACTAGATTGAACAGGAAAAAAATAACAAAGAAACATCAGACATACATAAATTTAAATATGATCTACCACACAATCTGCTATAGACTGAGTGATGATTTCAATAGATGTATAAAAGGCATTTTACAAAAAATCAATACCTCTTCATGATAAAATGAGGGATTTTACCTCAATATAATAAAGAATGTGTATGATAAAACTAAAGAAAATAACATGGTACATATAAGACACTTGAGGCATTCCCATTAAGACAAAGAATAAAATACAGGTACCACTCTAGCCACACTAATGTAATACATTGCTTGATGTCTCAGCTACAAAAATAAGACAAGAAAATGAAATAAAAAAGGATACAAATAGTTGTTGAATTCAATGTATCCTTATTTGAAAATTATATGATTTCAAGGCTTAATTATGAAAATCACCATTTTGAAGTTGATGATTATTATTATAGAGACTCAAAATTGGCCAACTTTGGCAAATTTTGTTACTATGGAATGATTGGTCCTAAACTGAACATTTAGTGCTTTACTGTTAAAGATATCACAATCCCTGATTTCAAGTTATACCATGGAGACATAGTAATAAAAATAACATGGAACTGAACAAAATTAGACACATACATCAATGAATCCACTAAAATTGGACAAAGCTGTCAAAAATAATCATTGAAGAAAATAATGTTCTTAAATAATGCTAGGAGAACTAGACATACACATACAGAAAAATGAAATTATCCCTTCTTAAAAAGTAAAACATTGATATCTGTATGATCAAGCTATAGCACTCTGGAGATATACACTGAGCACAACTAGAATGCTACCATAGAAAGACCTAAACATCAACATTTATTACTGCTCTAAACACTTTAGCCAGGAAATGGAATTTGCTAATAAACAACAAATAAATTAATACTGAAATTATGATCATATAACTGCTGTTAATTTATTCAGCTATTACAAAAATATTATAAAATTTGCTGAAAACTGATGGAATTGAAAAAATATACTGAATGAGTTAACTCAAGTCTAGATAGAAAAATTCTTCACATTCTGCCTTATGTAAAGATCCTAGGTTTGAATTCTCAGATTAGTGTGTTTAAATTAGAGTGCATATAAAGGTTAGGAGTCTTGAAAAGGCTGTTATAGGAAGTAAGGAGAGAGGCCTTAAGGAAAGATGAATAACAAGACATATGTAATGTGAATGTAGACCAGGTCTGTTGAGAACTGCACTGCCCCACATTGGGCGCCAAAAATGTTGAGAACTGCTCTACCCCACGTTTGGGGTCCAAAATGTCTTGGACTGTTCTTTCAGTTTTGAACCCACACTGCCAGAAGCCTTGGGGGCTAAATTGTTAGAGCCCACACTGCCCCAAACTGCTCTGGTCTGCGGGTCAGGGTTCAGCAAGAGAGAGTGAGGACAGACTGGAGGAATGGAGAGCAGACAGAGTATGATTCAATCCCATTTATTCTTCAGTCTCTCTTCTTCTCTCCAAGTTCTTAGTCTTGAGTTTCTAGTCCCTAGTTCCTAGTCCCTAGTGCCTCTAAGTTCCAAGTTACTTCTTCTAAGTTCTAAGTGCCTAATGTCTAATAACTAACTCCAAGTTTTACTGAACTCTTCATTCTGCCTCTCACCTTTTATATGTCTCACTTCTAAGCCATGCCCTTAAGTCACACCCTTAGGTCTTATCTCTAAATCTGATCTCTAAGCCCTTAAGTCTGGCTCTAAATCACAGCTTTAAGTCTCACATACCCAAGGGAAGATCCTGGGTATCTAAAACAAGATGTTATCAGAGTGTGCCCAGCTGTTGTAGGCTAATGTAATCAAATCTCTTGTCAGGGTATATGGCTCAAGATGGCTGCAAGGATGATAGCCGCCTTCTGTCAGATCCCCACAAGGGTCTATACACAAGAAGAGTTTAAACAAGGATGGAGGTGAGGACTAAAACAGCAGGGTAGGAGGAAGACCCAATAAAAACTAATAATAATGAACAAATTCTGTTAAAACATACTATTTCATAGATGTATTTAATAAAACAGAATAATTAAAAAAATCAAAGGGGGCACACTGCACAATTGACAATAGCCCTCCAAGAAAACTGAGATTATTAAACAAATGTGGCAGTAAAATGTATTGAATACTTTGCTACAAACTTAGGGAGCTCTCATTCCATCTCCCACAAACATCACAGAATATTGTTAATATCCATGGCAGTTTACCAAAACTCATGACTGGTAATATATTTGATCAAGACTTTAGTGTTTTAAGAGAAAACTCACAGTCTTTTTGCTAAATAGACATATCTGCTTCATTTGTAGTAGATAACTATCATAATTCAGCTTTAGTTTTCAACTTGATACATTTAACTGAAAGAAAATATTTTAGAATTGTATACCTTCACAAATGGAAAAATATAAGACATAGTTTAAAGGATGTGATATCATGATCAGAGAAAATATGGCATCGTAAATATTTCTGATTATACCTGGAAATGTATTTCACCATTAATGAATGATATGACATCATAGTTAGCTGATTATGGCATCATAACAGGTGGGTTTTGACATCATAATGAAGTGTATGACATCATCAATGTAAACATGATTTTAGATGAGAACATTTTAATTGTGGGCTTGTCTCAATGGGATTGTCTGTGGGTCAATCAGTAGGGTATTTTTCTAATTGATAACTGGTATGGTATGACTCCGGTCATTATTGAGTAACATCACCTCTCAGAAGGTTGCCTTGGCTTAAATAAGAATGATAATTTAGCAAAGAGGGGTAAACTTTCTACTATGGCCTCTGCTTCATTTCCTGCTTGCAGGTTCTAGCTTTAGCTTCTGCATAGCTTCTCTCAATTATGGACTCCTATAAGTTGTTAATAAAACAAACAAACAAACAAAAACAAAACAAAAATTAAAACAGAAAAAGCTTTCCTCCCTGTGGGGCAGTGGTCTGTGAGAGGCAGCTGGGTACCTGGTTGAGCACAGGCCTCGAACCCCAGAAAACCTAAGGGGACAGTAGGTGTTTGGCCTTTCTCCTGGGCCCTGGTTGCTCTCACTTAGCTGCAGCCCTCCACAGCCCCTCCCAAAGAGAGGTTTGTGGCCATTGGTCAAGTAGCACAGGTAGAAGGCATGACACAGGCCAAAGAGCCTCAAGACATCTTCATATTTATTTATGAGATACCTAAAGGCCAGAGGGTGTACCCAATCAAACATTTCTTCCCAGGCCCTCCTACTTGCAAAAGGTATTTAACCTTAGGCTCACCCTGAGAACACCAGCTACAGATTCATCCACTTTCTGCCATGACAATAAAGATCTTAAGACCATATCTTAAGACCCGGACTACCTCTTGTCTTTGGGGCCTGCCACTGGGTGGGGAACTGTGGAGAAAGTCTTCCATTACAGAGCTGCCATCTAACCTCCCATCAATCACCTCTCTGGGATCCAGTGACAGGGACCCAGCCATGACCCAGCTAAGCAAGTCACCATTACCAAGAGCCCCTTTCCTATGGGCCACCACCAGAGCTCATCTTCTCTGCCAAACCCTCTTTCGGCTGCAGGTCGATCCAGCCTGTATGCCCCTGTCTCAACCCTTCCACAGCCTCTCAGCAGTGCCTGAGAGCCCAAGGGCTGAGACCAGTCAGTCTCTGGCAGCCTTCTGGCTCGGGGACTCCCAACCCAAGAGCTCTGGCTCCACACGGGGGGTCTCAGACTGTGTCCTTTCTACCCCTGAGTAGACTCACAGGGCTTCCACAGCCCGATGTCAGCCCAGTGCAGCGTGGAGTGGAGTGAGTACAGTCGAATTCTTGCCCCAGACCTGGCTGCCTGGGGTGGCAGATGCGGGACCCACAACTCAGCCCAACAGAACCCATGCCCACACGTGTGCACCTCAGCCTCATACCTCCCCATTTTACATTTGGTCGGTGTTTAGAGCAAAAGTGGCTCAGAACTTGCAAACTCAGCTAGTCAAAATGAGAAGTAAGTGACTGACTAGTGCTGGACCCTTTGAACATTTATAGCACCTTCCTTAAGGCTCAGGAAATGTACATCATATTCTCTAAGCTTAGGATAATTTGAAAGAGAAGTTATGAATAGTATGAGAACTACACATTAGGAATGAATGCCACAGAATGCCTTCTAAACACCATTGTCACTGCACTTATGAGCTTATTGCAGATCTCAATGCCTGTACAAAAACTGTGTTGAACTAGGCTCATCACCATTTAATCATGTATAGACAAAGATTTCAGGAGACCTCACCTCTAACTAAAAGACTGGGCAGTCAGTGGCTGCTGGTGGTGGAGTACCGTCCTCTCCAATGGGACAGCACATAAGTTGCTCATGTTGCAACAATTGTTTATGTTCATTTACATATATCTAATTCAAGACAGGAAAGCACCACCAGCAACAAAGGCATCAGATTAGAAAAAGGGGGTTTTGGGAAGTGGAATTTTTAACTGAGACAGGGATAACTGGTAAATAACAGAGGGTGAGATTCGGTACAAAAATTATCATAGAGTAAAACAAACAAAAACATGCATTTAACGCATGAGTAATACGTTATTCATACGTAATACGCATGGGTAATACGTAATTCATAGAAATACCACCAGAAGCAGACATTTTAATAAATTTAATTCAAGAGACATCTCAGGTGAAACATTGTCTCTGCAAGTTGCTTTCAAGTATTAAGTGGTTAAATTTATTTAAATGGATGGCTTTTGTTCATACTTGGATCAGAATTGTCATTATGTGCCATAACACTATTAACTGTTGAGTGTCTCCCATGAAGCATGCATCTCTTGCTGACTCAATAAATCTACAGCTTGGTTATCTGTCAAAATAGAGAATTATGAAAGTTTAACAAAGAGGTGAACAAATTCATAACATACCTGCTGCTAAGGAGAGTCAAATCACGAGATTCCACCAAGCACAGCAAAAAAAGAGATAGTGTTTGTTTAATTTTAGTTTTTAACACTGGTGATATATATTTTAATAAAGTAAAATTTTGAACCTAATAAATAAAATACTGCCTAGGATTATAGGCAGACAAGAAAATGTCCAGATTTCATTATTCAATTTAAGATGGAAAATGCAAAACAATGACAAAGTTACCAAAATCTAATAAAGATGTTTGCCCTAATCACCATGTCTATTAAAAATCAAGGAAAAGTGATGTTTACTTGTATAAATATGTATTATCAATATGTACTATTAAAATTAATTCAAGTCTTTGTAAATAGTACTCCAATCACCACTAAATTCACAAAACAATTATAAAAGTAATTTTTGATCATCAACATACTTATAATTAAAGATGAATTTACTAAAAAATAACATTGTATTTCTGTTTAAATAAAATAATAAAATTTCTGTATTAATAAAATAATAAAACTTTCCATCCATAGCAAAAACAATTACTGTTGAGAGCATGGTCATTTCTCCAGTCAGGGCTTTCAACAGGACACAAACAGAAAATGTTGCCAAGGTCTCCCTTTTTTAGTGAAAGTCATGTTTCACTCCCATTAACACCAACCTACAGTTATCTAACATAATTCAATGAGAGATTAGAGCTGTCAAACATCTTTGTGATGAGTGAAACTCATCATGGGTTGCTACTACCTTTCTTATGCCCTTATTGAAAATGTCAGTTGAACGCAAATATGATTTAGACAAATTAAAGAGAACTCTGTTCAGGTATAACTTACTTTGATGTATTAGGGTATATCCTTTAAAATACAATTATCTGTTATATTACTGAACTACTTAAAAATCTCTAGAAAACTGAAACATATATCATAAACTCTAAGTACAAAATATTTTTTGACTTGTTGAAAATTGTAAATACAATGTACTTAAAAATCAGCAGTAATGTACAATTGTTAAATGAACAATTACAGAACAGCATAAAGCAAATTAAAATAACCAAAAAATAAAAGAATGTTCAATTCTAAAACAGAGTTGCATAGATGAAATGTAAGAGAGAAGTTCCTCGATTCATTTGGATCCTTAAATCTTAATTCTAAAATTCAGCAAAGAAAAACCA
Source organism: Arvicanthis niloticus (assembly GCF_011762505.2). Classification (NCBI taxonomy): domain Eukaryota; kingdom Metazoa; phylum Chordata; class Mammalia; order Rodentia; family Muridae; genus Arvicanthis; species Arvicanthis niloticus. Next base: position 20,527,431 of record NC_047668.1, read on the forward strand.
TGACAGACAAATCTCAGTTACACATTTAGATGCAGAAAACACAGCAACATTAATAACAAATTAAATTAGTTATATACAAATTAATATTGACTATACATGATAAATTCATGATATTATTAGTTATTCAATTAGTACAGTTTAAATATGAAAAGAAATTAAAATCACAACATAAATAATTAAAGTAAATAAATAATAAATTCAGTGTATGCTTGGCCTTTATTTAAAAAAAAAAAAATAGTAGACCTGTCTCTTTTTCACAGTATCACATGGGCTTCCGAGAGTACATCAGCCTCTCAGAATCACAGGATCCTTATTGATATGATAAGGTATAGATTAAAAAATATAATAGGGAAAGATATATGTCTGTAGTACTACTGCTTAAGAGGCTGTCTAAAATACATAAATACATCCATAATACACACAAGCATGGATTCATGGGATAGCCTGAACCCAGTAAACAAGATAAGAATGTTTCTGCAAAAAAAAAAAAAAATGTAATTGACTAATTATTTATTAAAAATGCATTTAAAGATGTCAACATATGCATATTGACGTGACGAAATATAACTCACTTTACTCCAAAGCACATGATTTTTTTAATAGAGTTTATAGCATTTGTCAATGTATTATTGGAACTAGTAACATAATTTATAATGGCCTCTTGTTTAAAATGAATAAATATTCAAATTAAAATGAATTATCATTTTTAGCCAATCTCATAGAATAAAATAATACACAGCATGAACATAATTTAGAAATATTCCTCACTATGAACAGAAATAAAAAAAAAAAAAGTCTTATTTTCCTTGAGGAAGGTTAGAAGCAAACTTAGTAAATTTTTATACAGAGATAAATAGAAGTAATCTGACTTTCTATTTCATCTTGTGTCAGTTTTTTAGCTGAAATTTTAATGTAAATTTAATTGGTTTTTATTATTCTTTTCTTTAGTGTGATTTAGTGTTTATAATATCTACATATATATGATTATGTATATATATTTCAGTTTGGTTTTTTGTTTTTATCTTATTTTATTATTCATCTTTAGATGTCTGTTCTGTAGGGAAAAGCTGAATGGCCCACTTGCACCCTGCGGGGGCATGAGTTCTCTGATGCATTGTGGGCCCACGCATCTGTCATGGTTCAGAGTGACAGGAGTGCAGGATCTTGACTGATTTTGTTCTACACTGGGCAGATACTGAGCCATGAGAGGCCCCCTGGGGCACCCCTGGGCAGGAAGTGAACTCAGCCTAATTCTGCAGGCAGTCCAGAGCTGGTGCATTGAGAGAGAAAGGGGGAAAGAGAAGCCCCGAACACCCCGTGGGTAGTGATCCCTTGTTATACACATTTGGCTTGAACAGCGCCACTGTGGTTGGAAAGCAAAGAAGTCTTCCATGACAGCAGCACTAAGGCAGGCCACATTGACACAAGAAAGTTCCTGGGTATTTAAAATGGCTTTATTTTCATAGAAGATGGTAGTTGAATCTGGATATGCACCAACATCCACCCCCTCCCCTTAAGCCACGGGGGACCTGACTTAAATAGGGACTGGGAAAAGAATACTTAATTAACTACACCCTCTGGTCTTTAGGAAACTCATTAATATAGAAAATCTCTTGAGACTGAAGCCTGTAGTCACACCCTTTACCTGTATAGGGTGACTTGTAAACCTCTCTGTGAGGGACTGCAATGTCCTATGCATCTGATTGGCACAGGTTAATGGAGTTCTATGCCACATGTTAGGAGACTGGATTCTGGGAGCACAGAAGAATAGATGCCAGTTCCTTGTAGGGTCTCTGAGCTACTTCCAGCCAGCGCTTCTACCAAGACCCAAGACCCCTTTCATGTCCCCACATGTTTCCTTTCTAATGAGAGATATAAAGGGTGTAAATTCAGATGGGAAGGAAGTTAAGAAGATCTGGGGGAAGTTGGGGGATGAGAAACTGTAATCAGACTATATTGTATGATAAAAATGTATTTTCCTGAAAAGAAAAATAGGAAGAGAGGGGGCACAGTTGATTTGCAAGCTTGAATACCACCATTTGCAAAGACAAAGAGATAATTACTGGGACTCATTGTTTACCTAAATCAGAGGCGTTTGTTTCTGTGTCTTCAATTGGTACAATAAGACATGAAACAAATGGAAGTAACATAGATCAAAATTGCTATAAACACTGGGACTTTCCTGTCCAGTGATTTGGGTTACTTGATATTAGAGTTGCAGGTTCCTAATGACATATTTTTCCCCTGAGGAGAAAGAAGAAGCTCTAATAAACTGTAAGCTTTGCTTTCACATGAGAACATATGGCTGGGAGATAAAGGCTGTCTTGAGTTGAGGCAAGAATAACTAGATGTGAAGTCATGATATAGTGATATAGATGTGAAGTCATGATACATGCATGTGTGTGTTTACTTGTGTTTAATGGGAGCTGGGGATCTGTACGTGACGGCCTGCATTACTGTGTATGAAAGGGCAGGAATGACTGAATAAGTCCAGTCTTGGTTGTCTTTTTCTTTTTTTCTCTCCTCTTCCCCAAATACTTTTTCTCAACATCAGTCAAAATTTTATTTGCAGCATGTATCACTTCCAGAAAGAAAGGTATAGCAAAAGACAGTGTGTATGGCAGGTCAAGAGTGAACTGAAAAATTGAAATGCTCTTGTCAAATGTGTATTTTTCAGAGCCCCCACACTATCTTCTCATCACTGTTCTGGCAGTCTTTCCAGAAATCCCCACCAGTTGACAGCTCAATATGAGGCACTTTAGACTTCCTACAAGTTTCTCTAATATTTCAAAATATTCCACCTGAATTCAGTTAATAACAGCTTCATTTGCACATCATGTGAAACCCTCTGGGTTTTATCTCTGTGTTCCCATGCCCCATAGTTACATGGGCTCTAAATCCTATCCTAATTACAATTATTATAATACATTTCTAAATTACATAAGACTGAAATATCCTTCCAACTAAGTAACTTAATGGAAAGTTTAACCAGAAAATAATATATGAAAAAGCAAATAAGAATTACTAAAAATTTAACAAATGAGACAAACAACTTACTGAGGTATTTAATAAATATTAATTGCAGATGTACAAGTAATTGATGGCTGACTAAAATAAGCAAGTACAAAAGTCCACAAATTGAATCACAGTGTGAAAAACTGTTGGAAAACAAACTGAAGAAACATGGGTCAAAATTAATACTTAATATACAGGTAATTGCTGCTCCAGAAAAAGAAAGAAGTATCAGACAATATTAAAACATTGAAGTAGATAAGTCCTAAAAAACAGCCAAGTAATAGACAAATAGCACTTCAAACAAACTTCATATCCACACCAAACATACAGCAAAGACTATCAATGCAGAGGTATTAACCAAAGATTGAATGAATTACAACAAACCTATATCAGAAACTCATGGTTAATAACTAATAAAAAAATAGAACTAAGTTATAAGATAAAATGGAGTTGAGATAAATACCAAGGTAAATTTAGATGCACAATTTACAGAATCTTATCCATATAAATAATGTATAAAAGGTATATATCTTTGTCACAGGGAATATTTATTAATGAAGTCATTGAAATATATCTATAAAGGAAAGTTTAATTGTGCTTTAAGAAACCACTGAAAGATTCTAATAATGGAAGAAGAGAGGATGTCATGTCTTAAAAGAAGCTCTTTGTAATATATGTAACACACTATAAGCATGCCTTGTGAAATACGCTTAATTTACAAATGAGTAGGAAATATTAATCAAAGGCCAAATAGAAAATGAGTTAAGCATTTCTCAAAGCAATGTATATATGTGTGTGAGAGATGTTTGCAAAAACAAATTCTAACTTGAAACACTTCACTGAAAAAACACTAGAATAGTTAATACTATCCTTACTTGATTAAACAAATTGTTTATGAAAATGTGCAACAAAACTATCATGAACTGCTAAATAAATTATGAGTTAATATAACCAGCTTGAAAATTCATTTGGTATCAAGCACTAAAGATCAACATGTCTAAATTACCAGAATACAGCTTGGAATGCCTCATTGTATCTGAAGTAATAAGCAGCAGAAAAGTCAAATCCAGAGATGGTAGGTAGTATAAAATACACAAAGAAATTAGACAAGTGCAAAATGTAGACATAACAGAAAGTTAGAAGTCTGTTGAACAATATGAGCCACTTGCTGATGTCTAACTCCAAGGGGTTGAGAAACACTCTCAGAAAAAGATGATGAGCTTCAAATATCCACATGAGCTGACAAAAAGTAGCATGTAAAAATCTGTGTTAAGCTCTCAGGAAATTGTGTTGCTTTAATTTATAATGGCTTTTAAAAGAGACAAAAGATCAAAAAGAAAAGGGGTTGTTGCAGACTATTTAACTTGTGAAACTTCTCTGGAAAATTATTTGCATAATCTTTTCAATACAAAAAGTAAATGCAGAAGATTGTTTTTAAAAATCAGAAGAATGTTAGATTCTGTAGAGTCACTTAACATTTTCCATCTTCTTTGTTTGAAAATTAATACGAAAATAAGGTGTGACTTTGTATTTACAACTAAAAACATCACTAGAGTTTGAAATGTGATTATAGTCAATTATAGACTATAGATTATAGACAAATGCAATGGAAAAGTTCAAGTAGAGCATAGGACTTGGTTAAGAACCAAGGTGTTTCCAAACCACTGACATTTTAAAATGACATTATCCTCCACAAATTTTATACTAGTGAATCAAACATGCAAGTTTTAGGAGTATACACCCATGCACACGCACATGCACACACATTTCATGTTTTAAATAAGCTTATAAGTTTGTGCTGTGTCATGATTGTAGTGACACCATTTTCTACATGTGGCTAGTGCTGCAGAATAAAGATGCCTAGCAGAGGTAATTAATTACTAGAACAAATTTGAGAGGAGGCACTTTGAGGTAAATTAATTTATTTCATGGCTGGCTTTTTCTTTTGTGAAGCCATTTTCATCACCCTGCTTCTTCAGTGTTGCATGTAGGGACCACCATCACTGAACAAATCAATACACAAACATGTACATTCTAATCAGATAATGTACAATTTTGATAAGGCATAATTGTGAAATGTTTGAAATCCAGTTCAATATATTTATCACTACTTGGTAGTAAAGCTCTTTGAGATTTCTGAAATATATTATGCCTTAATATATAAGTGCTGTCTATTGCAACAAGACAACACATCCCCAGTGTTCATCTGTGACTGAGCATCTTTGAGAGACATTTCTGAACCACTTTCACACTTTCACTATTTTCTATGACCATCATTAAGCTCTCACATTTTGCAAACAAGATTTTTTTTTGTATTTTATATAGGAATGAAATGAAGTGGCTTTTCTCTGTTTCTGAAAATGTAATATGTACCTTAACAGTATGAAAATCAAGCTGGAGAAATTGATCAGTGGCTTATAACACACATTGCTCTTGTAGGCAGCTGGAGTCCAGTTCTTAGCACCAGGACTTGTGACATGCAAGCACTCTAACTCCAACTCTGGGTAGATATGACACTTCCACTAGCACCTACCTTCACATGTATGGACCCACATGAAGACACACCTATATACATGACTAAAATAGTTTTAAATAACAAAAAGAATATATGACTCATTGCTGTATGCGTAGTGAATTATCTAAAATAGAAATGAAATACACACTTTGCTAAGATCTGAAAGATCTTCACAATGAAATTATAAAATATCTACAGATAAAATTGAAGAAAAATCAGAAATATAAGAAAAAGATACTCTATGCATACATATTAAAAAGACAATAGTATTTAAATGCTTGTGCAATTCATGGTAATCATAATTGATATAGGAAAATCATAAAATTCATAGGGTACTGCAATAGTCTGCAAATATCTAAACAAATGTTGAGAAACAAGAACAAACCATGAAACATCAATACTATGCAACTGAAAAACATGGCACAAAGTTCTATTACTCAAACCAGCAGAGTTTTATCATAAGTAAAATACATTAATTAGTGGTGCAAAATAGAAATACAGAAATCAACTCACAAACTTAAGTAAGCTCAGTAATTTGGAATAAGAGCACAAAGGATACTCACTGGAAAACCAATAGTCTTTGCAGTAAATGATGCTGGAGACATCAGATATGTACATGAAAATTAATAAAATTACACCATTCTCTTCCATGACAGAACTGAACTTAAAGTAGGAAAGAAACGAGTTAATGTGAGACCAGTAGCATGAATTTACTTTCAGAGAATAAAGAAGTAGTTAATGGCAATGGGATGGGCAACCATTTAAAAGGAGAGAGAGAGAGAGAGAGAGAGATACACACAGAGAGAACATCAAAAGCAAAAAGAACAAACACATAAAGTAACATCAAGGACTATATCATTCTGAAAAGTAAAAAGAAAGCTTTCAGAATGACAGAGGACTTTGACTTATAGATGCCTGGCAAGGAATTAATATCCAGAACATAAAAGAACTTAACATTTAGAAACATAGAGATGAACACCATCACCACCACCATCAACAACAACAAAAACAAGAAACTCAAAAACCTGTAGATCAAATATAATACTCAAAAGAATTCAACAGTGTGTGATGCTGTATGCTTATAGTCTCAGCTACAGCAGTTGGACAAGATTACCAAATATTTGAAAACAACATGAGCTATAGATTACTTCCTAGGCTGACAGGTAAATACTATGTTAAAACATCAGTAACCAATACAAATAAAATAACAACATATACCCATTAACATGAATAAATATTCTAAAATAATGAAAATTTCTCTAAAACAACACCTTCTCCAAATCTTATGTTATCAGAAAGATTTAAAAAAAAAATATGGGAAAGAAAGTAGTAAAAGGCAAGCCAATACATCCTTATAACAGCGAAGACTGAAAAGCATTATGAAGGTTTCTGAAAAAAATTAAAAGTAGAAATGCATTTTTTTATTAGATATTTTATTTACACTTCAGATGGCATCCCCTATCCCCATTCCCCCCCACCCCCTTAGGAAACTCCTATCCCATGCCCCCTTTTCCTTTTTGCATTTATACATTTTTAAAAAATAATGTTAATCATAGGCTTTATAAGTTTGGAATTGTTCAATTAGAGGTGTAACCCACTGACCAACCTAGATATAACAACTATCTTTGACTGGTGGAGATACATGAATATCTGCCTCCCTGTCTCCCCCCTCTTTCTCTCTTTCATCACCTAGCTTCTCCTCTCCTTCTTCTTCTCCTCTTCTTACTCCTTTTCTTTCTCTCAGTACTCCTCCTATCTTAGCTCCTTCTATACATCACCCCTCCTGTTAAAATGAAACTTTTCTCTCAAAATACAATTAAAGCATAATTATGCCAATTTGTACCAGTGAGGTACAGGATAGTCCTAATACCCAGTCCATCCTTTTGTTGACTAACCAGCTCCTCTGTGTAGAAATGTATTTTATCAAGGAAAAGAGCGATTTAAACTTTCATTCAAGAGAAATCTATATCCAATTCTGCAATTGGGGGTTATATAATGTAGATTTTTATCATCTGCTATTTTAGTCTAAAGGGTGACCATACTTATGGGAACAAGAACAACACAAAGAAGTATATTGTCAGAGTCACGAAAAGAACCTAAAATATTAAACATTCAATACATGAAATTACAACCTTAACAAAAATGTATCATATTTTGTGTATATATGTCTGTGTTTATACCTGCACACATACACATTTGTGGGGGTCAGAGAATGGAACTCAACTCATCAGACTTAGCAACAATTGCCTTTACCTACTGAGCCATCATTTTTACCCACAAACTCTTCATTTTAAGCAAATTGTAAGAATATTCCTCAAAGAAAAGTGATCGTACATAAACAAAGTTTTATTATAAGTATAAAGTGTAAAGCAAAAATTCCAAAGATTAAGGCACAATAAACAACAAAAATGTTTTAGGGTCCAGAATTAAACTATCGTGAAACTCTGAAGCAACATTTAACATAAATTAAATGGGCATTCAGTATCAACTAATGTTGTCAAAAAATTCCATCAAGCTTAATTTTAACATTTGAAAAATGATTGGATTATTTTTGAGACTTAATGTTTACCTGAATGCTTTAAGATAAGAAACTGTTTTGCACACCTGGCTAATTTGTGAAGTAGCATGTCATCAACAGTGCTGTGCCCCAATTTAATACTGTGGTTCCAAAATGTTTTATAGTTTTCAAAATCGAGTCGAAATTACAAACCCATCAGACGCATATATGATATATTAAAACTACAACATGTAAAAATACTTTCAAGGGATAAAACTGGAGCTGAATGGAAATGTTGATGGGATCATTAAGCCAGCATGGGAAAATCCAAAGCTTAATACTGAGAAAGACAGGGCTGACTTGGATATGCTCCTACACGTTTTAAAAGTATAATTGATTTAGAAGTAAAATCGATCACACACAACAAACTAGCAGCTAACAGCATTGCTGAGTTGGCTGTTTTTGTAAGTCTGGTTTATTAAAAGGAAAAGAAATAGCTGAACATAGCACATAGTATCTTTGCATGGAAATCATAGCTATAATTTTTAAAAATAATTTGTTAAGATTAAGAAATTACTTTCTTAAAATTTACATCAATTTGCATATCCAGACCTTTAAAAATCCACAGTTAAAGGTTAAACATAGTATAACCTATATATAAATAATGACTTTCATACTTCAGATTATTAAGATTTAAATCAAATAATTTTTTGTATACATATATGTATACATATGTGTGTGTGTATTAGAAAAATATTACTCTAAACCTTCATTCTGTCGAGTTACAAATTATAAAAGAAATATAACTTCAGTGTTTAGGCATTCATCCTTGTGTAGCATAATTTTTAAACAAATGAGGTAAATGGAACAAAATATTTAAAAGAAAATGTCAGTAAAAATGATCTCATTGAGGTACTTTGTCTTTTTCTATAATACCAGCACTTGGAGAAGATGCAGGGGAATTATAAACCTAAGGATGCACTGGAGTACATAGTGAGATTGAAGGCCAGCCCAATCTATTGAGTGATGCTCTGTCTCAAAATGAATGCATGGGTAAACAAAATCAAATAAGGCCAAGGGCACTGGCTGCTCAAGACAGGGGGTTTGTTCCATAGTGGGGAGGCATAGTATATCATTAAAATAGTACGTTTTTAGTCTCTTGAATTTAATCAACATAAAACTTTATAGTTAAACTGAAGTGCATTTCTAGTAAATTGAAAATCAACAGCAACAAAAAAGTCCCCAACTGCTTAATACATGAAGGCAAAATGATTGTTGCACCAAAGTGCAAATGTCAGTCTAACATATAAAAACGTATAAAATATAATAAAAACTTTGATGAATACCAAGTACAAGTTATAGTTCAATTGATTAAATATCAAACACATAAGGAAAACAATATATCTTGTTTCCTATCTAAGACATCATAAGACAAATATAGATTAGGGGCTATTCCAAACATTTGACTGATAACAGCAGTAGACTTTAAACATACTTTCCCTTATGACCCAGGAAACATTCCTCTAAAGATCATTAATAACAAAACAGTAAATCTCAAGCTATTATCTTTGGGAAATATGCATACATGTGCGCGAGCGTGCACACACACACACACACACACACAAACACACATTTAAACAAATATTGGTAAGACATTAAATTATAAAAAGTTTCTGACTTTGAATAAAAAAATATGCAATAGACATCACAGTAAAGAAATAAATCCTAAGTTTCTACTTTAGAGAAATATTTAGAAATACAAAACATGCTTACAATATATTGAATGTGGAGAAAGGTGAAAATGAATTTATGTAATAGTGAAATGTGGTGAAAATAACAAAATCCAAGGAAACACATACATCCCAGGTATAAACAATTGATCCAAGAAAGGCTAGTTAAGCAAAACGCAGAGATAAGTTGATTGATACAAGTGGATAGGAAAAACTACTCCTGATATGTTTGCCAGTCCATTTTTTTTGATGAGTGAGTTATTTTTATTATTTAAAAATTCATGTTGTGCAGAACATGAATTTTATTTCACAATCTATCACATTTTCATTGTTTTAAAGAGTAATGACTTGATTTTAAGCTTCAAATTTTATTTAGGGAGAAAGCCATTTGGTCCTCTCATTCTTGGGTATACCTTAAACAAATACAGAAGCCAACTGAGTCTGATTATAAAGTAACAAGATAGCAGTCACATCTCCTGATTCAGGAATATAGAGAAGGTGAATCAGTTCTTCATGACTTTATAGAAGGCTTTATCTGTGTGATGAATCCTCTAGGAAACATCTATTTGCTAGTTCTGTGCCCATCCAATTCCATTGTGATGGTAGCTGAGTTGCTGTCTGCATATGGCTTAGCATGAGAAGCCCTTGGTTTGGGGGTTGTTTGACATTATCTTTGGGTTTCTTTGTTTGTTTATCAGAATGCTATATTTCCTGCTTTGTTTTTCAAGTTCCTGGATATACAAAGAAAAGAAAACATGAGTTAAAAGTAAAATTTAAATTATCAGAAAAATACAATGACCAATAAAGCAAGATGTTGCACAAATTTAAAGACAACTTACCAGAAATTCAAATTACAATTTGTGCTCCTGATGCAAATCTATCAATTTCAAGTGTATACTTCCCCATACTAGGATATCCAACAGCAAATATATTTACCTTATATTCAAACTCTTCACCTTTAGTTTTACAACAGGATACGTTTGCTAATTAAAATAAAAATGAATTATAAAAGCTATTAGAATTTTAATTTTGTATTTATTTAAAACATACATATTAGGATAAAGAAATGTCTTAATGAGAAGGTAAGAAGACTTGCAGCAAGAGCATGAGGACCTGAGTTTAGATTATCAGAACTCATGTAAAAGGCCTATGTGGCTACATAGAGGCCGTTAACACCAGCACTGGAAAAACCAGTAGAAAGGCTCTTTCTTGCAGATGATGTGAGTCTCTGTCTCTCTATGATACAGTGACAGAGCACAATAATGAGCATTGACATTCTCCTCCTATCTCTGCATAGATGATACAGGTATATGTACCTCCCACATATAAAACACATATACACATATAATCATATGTAAACCAAATGCTCATGTGAATGCTAAGTAATTTTAAAACAATACTGTAAAACATAATAAAACAAAACAAAAACTAACATATCAAATTGCCAACAGAAAAGGAAAAGTATCCAAGACAGGGAAAAAGAAAGAGAAATACACTCGTTTGCACACTCAGGATGCTTGGAAGTGGATTCCATAATATATAAACAAAGTGGATTCCATAATATATAAACAAAGGTCCTATAGAGTGTAAAGAGAGAAAAATATATATTAAACAATAAACATAATAGTATATAATAAACAAAACATAAAAGCCCTAACACAACAGTGATAAATTGGGGATACAGATAACTCAAGCAGTCATTTTATTATTCAAGATTGTTTTAGCTATTTTATATAAAGCCCAAGAGTGTACTTTCAAGATTAGTAAAGTTTCTTTTGTATTTCGATGGAGATTTTATTGATTCTTTAGATTGCTTTTTGTAGGATGGCCATTTTTGCTGTTATAATCCTACAGATCCAGGAGCCTAGGAGGTCTTTCCATTTTCTAATATCTTCTTCAATTTCTCTCTTGATGTCTTAAAGTTCCATCATACAAGTCTTTCACTTCCTTGGTCACAGTTGCCTCAGGATATTGTAAATTATTTCAGTCTATTTTGTGAGGTGCTCCTTCACTGATTCCTTTTTCAGGTCATTTGTTATTTTTTGTATAGAAGAGCCACTAATTTTTTTTGAGTTACTTTTATATCCAACTTCTTTGCTGAAAGGGTTTTTCAGGTGTAGGAGTTTCCAAGTGAAATTTGTTAGGGTCACTCATAGATGCTATCTTATAATCTGTCTGAAAATTAAGATAATTAGACTTCTTATGCTCTAATTTTTATCCTTGATCATCTTTATTTCATTTATTACTCTAGCTAAGACTTCACATACTTCATTGAATAGATTCAGAGATAGTGGACAACCTTGTCTTGTTCCCCATATTAGTGAAATTGCTTTGAGTTTTTCTCCATTTAAGTTGATGTTGTCTATGGAGTTGCTTTAAATTGCCTTTATTATGCCCCTTTTATTCTTAATGTCTCCAGTACTTTTATCACAAAGAGGTATTTGATAAAATTCAAATGAATTTACTTCATCAAATGAGACAATCGTATATTTATATAGCTAGATTTGTAGACAGATATGCTTGGATTTGGTTTTTATCGTGGAATGTCTTATTTTCTCTATTTATTGTGATTAAAAATGTTCCTTAGTATAGCAGACCAGGATGGCATCTATGATCTTTTAGGCCATTCTGGAATATAGAGTCCTCATTGAGAAATCTGCTTTTATTCTAACTGCTCTTTTTTTTTTTTTTTTTTTTTTTTTTTGGTTGGTCATTTTCTCTTGCAGGTTTTAATATTCTTTCATTCTTCTGTGCCTTTAGTATTTTGATAATCATGTGATGAGAGGACTTTCTTTTCTGGTGTTTGGTGTTCTATAAGACGGTTGCTGCACTTTGATCGGCATCTTTGTTTTTGATTTTTTATTTTATTTTTAATTTTTTGTTAATCATTTTATTTGTTTACAGTTCAAATGATATCCCCTTTCTTGGTTTCCCCTCCCCAAAACCCTAATCTTATACCTCCTCTCCCTTCTTCCACCTTCCCTTTGCCTCTTCCCACTCACCCACTCCCACCTCACACCTATAGCATCCCCCAATGTTGGGGCATAATGCCTCCACAGAATCAAGGTCCTCCCTTCTCATTGATACCAGATAAGGCCATCCTCTGCTACAAATTAATCTGGAGCCATAGCTCCCTCCTTTGGTTGGTAGTTTAGTCCCTGGGGGCTGAGTGTTCTGGTTATGTGATATTGTTCTTCCTATTGGGTTGCAATCTCCTTCAGCTCCTTCAATCCTTTCCCTGGCTCTTCCATTGGAGTTCATGGTCAAAGTCTGATGGTTGGCTTTGAGTATCTGCATCTGTATTAGGCAGGTGCTGATAGAACCTCTCAGTGAAAAATCATAACAGGATCCTTTCAACAAGTGACTCTTCACATCAGCAACAGTGTCATGGTTTGGTGTCTGCAGATGGGATGGATCCACAGGTGGGGATAGCCTTTCCTTCAATCTCTGTTCCACTTTTTTGGTCCCTGTTTTACCTTGGGACAGGAATAATTCTGGGTTAAACTTTTTGAGATGGCTCGGTGGCCCAGTCCCTCAACTAGGGGCCATAGCTTTTTGCTGGAGATGGTTTCTACAGGTTCTATCTTCCCTTTGTTGGGTATTTCAGCTATAGTTCTCACCTTTCGGTCCTGGGAGCCTCTCATATCCCTGGCATCTCATATCTCTATATCATATCTCTCATATCCCTGGCACTTTCTTGTGGCTGCCCCTAGTTCCCCATCCAACATCTTGACCCCAGGAGTTCTGACACAGGCTTACAGGAGAGACAGGTCCAGTCAGAAACAGCATGGCCAGTTAACACCAGAGATAACCAGATGGAGAGAGACAAGTACAAGAATGTAAGAAACAAAAACCAAGACTACTTGGCAACATCAGAACCCAGTTCTACTACATCAATCTCTACAGATACCCTAACACACGTGAAAAGCAGGATTCTGATCTAAAATCCCATCTCATCATGATGACAAAGGACTTTAAGAAGGTCACAAATAACCCACTTAAAGAAACACAGGATAACACAGGTAAACAGACAGAAGCCCTTAAAGAGGGAACACATACATCCTTTAAAGAAATACAAGAAAACACAACCAAACAGGGGAAGGAATTGAAGAGAACCATTCTTGATCTAAAATTGGAAATAGAAACAATAAAGAAATCCCAAAGTGGAGATGGAAAACTAAAAGAGAGATCATAGATGCAAGCAGGAACAGAAAACAAGAGATAGAAGAGAGCATCAGGTGTAGAAGATACCATAGAAAACATTGACACAACAGTCAGAGAAAATGCAAAATGCAAAAATCTCCTAACCCAAAACACTCCAGGAAATCCAGGACACAATGAAAATACTAAACCTAAGAATGATAGATATAGAAGAGAGCAAAGGTTCTCCATTCAAAGGGCCAGCAAATATCTTCAACAAAATTATAGAAGAAAAATTCCCTAACCTAAAGAAAAAGATGCCCATAAACATACAAGAAGCCTATAGAATGCCAAATAGATTGGGTCAGTAAAGAAATTCCTCCAATCACATAATAATCGAAACATCAAATGCACAAAACAAAAAATATTAAAAGTGGTAGGAGTAAAAGTTAAGTAACATATAACGCACACCTATCAGAATTACACCAGACTTCTCACCAGAGACTCTAAAAACCAGAAAATCTTGGGCAGAGGTTACACAGACCCTAAGAAAACACAAATGCCAGCCCAGGCTATTATACCCAGCATAACTCTCAATTACCATAGAGGGTGAGACTAAGATATTCCAAGGCAAAACAAAATTTAAGCAGGGATCTTCTTCTTTAGGTTAGAAACTTTATACTTTATTATATTGTTGAAAATATTCTCCATGACTTTGTCTTTGGTTTCTCTTCCTTTATTATTACTATTTCTAGATTTGGTCTCTTCATACTGTCCCAGATTTCATTGATCTGTCTTTGCAGAATTATATTTATATTGATCATTTTCTTGGACCAATGTATGCATTTCTTCTATCTTGTCTTCAGAGCCTAAGAGTCTCCCTTTTATCTTTTATATTCTGTTGGGAAAGCTTGTTTCTGAGTTTTTTGTTCCAGTTCCCAATTATTTTGCTTACAAATTCCCCTTAGTTTTAGTTTTCTTTAATCATTCTATTTCCACATTCAGGCTTTAAGCTGTTTTATTCATTTCCTTCCACTCTTTGCTGTGTTTTGAAAGATTCCTTTTAAGGATTTCTTAACTTCCACTTTAAGAACTTCTATCATACTAATGAAGTTTATTTTAGAGTCTCTTTCTTGTGCTTCAGCTATGATGTAATTATCAGTACCTGTTGTTGTAGGCTTACTGGTCTCTTGAGAATGCATGTCATCCTGGCAGGTATTATTTTGTTTTTACTCTGGAACCTAGGCATCTGTGTTAGGGAAGTTTGTAGTCCTAATATGATCTTGTCTTTGTTGGTTGGGTGCTTTGTTCCTTGGTGTTTGGTGCCCTTCATGGTTCTTAGGAAAACGTGTTGGCTTTGTGTTTCCTGATTGAAATCTCTCTGGTCCTAAATAATGGTGATCAATGAGAGTTCTGGGTAAAAGGGCTGAGAGCTGACAAAAACAGGAATAGGCTAGAAGGGTTGAGGGACTGAGGGTGTCCATAGGAGACAGAGAAGGAAGGTGTTCCATATGCATTTCCTTACTCCTCTGGGAATGGGAGAAGGAAATGAGAAGATGCTACAGCACCAGGGATGAGACTGGGGTATGCATATGGAGGAAGAAGGGAGAATGAAGGTATGAGGTTAGCCTACTTGCTTTGCTGGCCTACTTGCTTCTTTGGCAACACTAGTTGGTGGTTTTACAAAGAAAGCCTGGTAGGGTAAGGGACAGTGTTGCTGCCAGCAGCAACAATGTTGAACCGGGTTCACCTGTAAGATAGGCTGAGAATAGGGAAGCGGCGGGAAGAGATGAAGCCAAGACAAAGTTCTCTGATCAAGGCTCAAAGCTTTAATGTTCAGCTCTCAATTTAAAGGGGAAGACCCAGCCCACAACCCCTCCTGGTTTCAGATGGGTGGGATAATCCATAGTCCCTTCCAGGTCATGGCCAGAGATGTCTCAAGGCAAGCCCAGGGGCAGTTCTGCTTCTGAGTTCTGTGAAGCTAAAGTGGGTAACTCCACCTAGATCCAATCACTTGGTCTATTGTGGTAAACAAGGTCTCTTAGGCCTGCTCAAGGCTTGTGGAGAAGGGTACAGGACAGAGATAACAGACTGATTTGGGAGAAAGTTGAAGGAAAAATTCTGGGTGATTAGCTGGACAAGCCTACTAGATTTAAGGGTAGAGATAAAAGAATGAGTTAGAAGAAAGATGGAGGAAAAGATCTGGGTGGTTACCTGGACATCAGAGCTACATCAGGCATTCTGCAAAGAACTTAAATTTGGAAGAGAGGAGAGAGAGGTGAAGAACTACTTTTAGTCTTCTTGTTTCCTTGCCCTAGGGTAAAATGATCTCAGGGAATTCTTGCTGGAGTTGGGAGCTGAAAAGTAGCAATTAGTTGGGGGAAGTTCGGAGGAGCTATGTGTGATCCACTGGCTATGGGAGTACAGGGAAAATGGAGGTTGCAGCAGGTGGGTTGCTTCAGGGCTTGGGATAAAACTTGTCCACAGGATAAATTTGCAGTTAGCATACCTGCTTCCCGGGGATAAGGTTTTTAGTAATTTAGGAGTCTTGAATTTTAAGGATATGAAAGGTATTTAGTGTTAGTTTGTTATTTTCAAAGGTAGAAATGAAAGACTTTCTAACTGTTAAACACTTCACTATTTTGAGTAAACATCAAGACAGCAGCGGTGGTGTACTTTTTGTTCCATCTTCATTAACATCATAATTAATTTGGGTACCGTTTTAAGCTTTTCTCTTCCTTGTTTGTGTGGGAACGGAAGACTTCTTCCATGTCATGTCATTTCATATATATCCTAAGCAGCTATACCCTTAGAAGCTGATTTTTGCACAAACTGAAGCCCTATCATTAAAGATTCTTAGTATATCTTCAGTTCTCAGAACATTTTGCAGTCTTATCTGTTGTCTCTCAGGGTACAAAACAGTGGTGTCTTCTAGCTCTTTCCTGCTTAACCTCTGGCTTTCTTTGTTCCTTTCAAACTCTGTTCAAAGAATGTTAATTCTTCCTGGAATTCAGGTACTTATATAATTCATGCCTCAATGCATAAATAACAGTCACAAACTTATCACCAATTTGGCTTTTATATTTTTTATATTATTTTTTCCTTTATAGCTTTAGGTCTAACAAACACTTACTTGATCTACTTTCCAAATAATTATAGATGAGAATTTTAAGATTGTTTCCTCCCTGAAGAACCAAAGTCCTTAACTTCAGTGCATACATATGTATATATGTGTGTTTGTTTGTATGTATAAAGGTATGTATGTATGTATGTATGTATAGTATGTATATTTTCACAATCTACTGTGTAATCATATTGTTCCAACTTTTATGAGAGCAAATTCTTACATTACAGATTACAAAAATGTACTTTTAAAACTGTCTTATCTTGATATTATAGTTTTTCTAATATTTATGGCTTGGTGGGATGAACTTATAGACACTGGAACTCACAATATAATTTGGCAAATGATATTCTCCTGTAACATTTTAGAGACATTCTAGTCAATAAACAAGCTGTAGCTCTGTTGAGGCCCAAGCTCGAGTCCCTGTTCAGGCGCCAAAATAATGTTGGGGTCCACACTAGCCCCACGTTGGGGCAGCCAAAATAAATGTTGCAGCCCAGGCAAAATGTTGAGGCCCGGGCCGACCCACGTTTGGGCGGCCACTGTATCCAGGCCCAAGCTGCTGCTCCGGTCTGCGGGTTGGGGTTCAGCAAAAGCAAGGGTGAGGGCAGACTCAAAGAATGGAGACCAGACAGGGTGTGATTCAATCCCGTTTATTCTTCAGTCTCTCTTCCTCTAAGAGTCTCCTGTCTGATTCTCCCTCTATAGTCTGATTTCTGATCTGTTCTGTCTCTGCCTTTTATATGTCTCACTTCTAAGCCACGCCTCTAAGTTACACCTTTAATCATGCCCTTAGGTCTTGTCTCTAACTCTGATCTCTATACTTCTAAGTCATACTCTTAAGTCACACACCTTTAATCTCACACACCTTTAATCTCACGCACCTTTAATCTCAAGGTATCTAAACCAAGATTATCGGAGTGTTCTCAGCTGTTGTAGGCTATTGTAATCCAAGTCTCATGTTAGGGTATATGGCTCAAGATGGCTGCAAAGCTGATAGCCGCTTTCTGTTAAAAGTCGGCCCCCAACATAGCTCAAATAGGGTATTCTGGGTTAAGACAAATGAAAAGAAAAATAATATCAAGACTTCTTGCTCATAAGTCATGTCTAATGAAAATAGACATGAGAAATGGGCATATACTTGAAAGATGAATATTTTCTTACTTGGGCATTTGAGAATATAGTGAGAGTTCTATCCCCAGTAAAGAATGGTAATTAGGAAGGTTCTTATCTCATAAAAATCTAAGAGCAACTAAATACAATACAAAAATAATGCAATAATAGAAAAGTAATTTCTAAGGAGGAAAGAGAAGTTACACATTGATTGCATGGATGCTTTAAACTTTGTATTTTATGGGTTCAATAAGATAGAACAGTGGATAAAGTCATTTGTAACCAAATCTGACAATTTTAAAGTCTAATGGTGTTCACAGAGAGCATCCTGGACCTCTAGAGTAGACTTTAGCTCCCTTTCTAATGTAGCCAGCATACCTTTTAAACTTACCTTGATTTATGAATCTCTTTTTTTCTGTAAGGCATAAAATTTCATGAAACTATTTCTATGTTGAAAATGAAATTTGTAGCAACATATGTCTGTATTCCCAGGACATGGTCACTCACAATAGCTCAAGAGCAAACTATTTCATACACCCTTTAAGATAAGAGCTGTGGGTTTTGTACTGGTTTGAAAGATAATTTAAAGTTATACAAGAATATTTTAGATTTTATTTCACAGAATATCTTTCACCTTACAAATCGAAGGGATAAAGAACAATAACAACAACAACAAAAATAGACTAAAAATTCAGGTTTCAAAAAGAGTAATTTCTGATCATTTTGACTTGGCTATAAATATGACAGTAAAAAGGCAAACATTCCTTCTTTTTATAAAAAGAAAGAAACATTTTTAACACTAGTAAAGATTTTCTGCATTGATATAATTCATTTTTCACTTTTGCATTTCTAGTATTTTTAAGGATTTTGTTGATACAAGAAAAGAGCACTCCAAACAACAAAGGAGATGCACATAATTCACTTTATTGCTGGCTCTAGAATTCACCTGTATCTCTACAGTACATGTATTTCTTGCTTATTAGAAGCATGGAAATGGTGTTCTATCTCTATTTCCCCAAAGTAAAGAAGCTATGCAAGTGTACTGATGACATTATTATATATGTAGTACAATTTAATACAAAAGTATATTTGTTAAATATTTATTATGTATTAGGACATGTCTTAGTCAATCCTCCTAAAGCAAAATAAGCTAGACCATAACATTATGGCTACGTTACACATAAGAAGATATCTTCAGACTTAGAAGATAAACGATATAATCTTTATAGCCCCCATTCACTGTGTTGCTACTCTGTTTCCTCTAATAGCATATGATTTGGACAATTTAAATATTTAAAGGGCAGTACTCTTCTACCAAGTTAAGAATTATTAACTCAATATATAATCAATGAAGCAGTTATTGTTTTTATTGTGAAACAGAAAAATTGGCTATGGGAACACTGTTTTGTTTGGACAGCAAGGGAGAGTTGAGGTCTACAACTAGATTGTTTTGTTCAGGGGCTTGCATAAATAATTACTGCTCTATGCTACATTACACAATGCTTTCTTCCTAACACAAAGAAAATTGTTCACTAGAGCAACAAGAAACATATTGTCATGCACAAGGGCAAGGTATTTACAATGTTCTACAAATACACTTTTATTAAACTTGTTTTATCCCATTTAACATTTGTGAGCTATTAGTGCCTTATTTAAAATGACACAACAATGCAGCACATCTGAACATTGTGTATTGATTTTCCAACTTTATGTATACTGGTACTTGGAAGTATATTGTCTTAGAAACAAAGAAATGAAGCAAATGGATATAGTATTCCTTATTTATATAACATCTTATTATATAATTTCAGTTGTTCAATGTACAATATGAATTTGTTTGCTGAAAAAGTAGTGAAATAATCCCATCTACTTTTCTGCTTTTTAGAGTATATATCTTTAGAAAATTCACCACGCGTGCATCTTATATCCTCATTCTTCATTTAGAGAAACTGAGACATTGATAGATTAATTAAACAGATGATACTACTGGCTGAAAAATATTAGTTGACTCTAGGGCCAGGGATGTACCATAAAGCTATAAAAATTATTTTGTTCCCTTAGGTGAAGTTAAAAGAGAAAATTAAACAAATCCATTATCATTGTTCCCCTAAGATGTCAATTACCAAAGTGGGAATGGAATGGTGACTGTGAGTGTCTTTCTTAGTTCTTCTACTTACCATCTTTCTAAATGGCTCAACAGTCTCTCACTAATGAGCACCAGCTTCCCTTAAAGTGCTGCATTCCCTACTGGGTGTATTAGCCTACACAAAGTAATGAGGTTGATTCATACTGAGGGCTTCATTTTCAGGTGAGAAGAGCCTACTAGCATAAAAGTATATTTGTTTTCTAAATCTGTACTTGTTTCTATTCCTAATTTCCCCCTACATTTCTGCTACCTCTACATGTTTGTAAATAGAAGCAATACTGAAAAGAAGAAAAATTTTACCTGAAGGGAGTACAACATTTTGGAATGTTTCCTGTTGTCTCTGAGGATATTTCCCTTAGGAAACATCCTTTCTCTTAACATTAATGTAAATAATGGCAAGACAAATGGTGACTTGCTTCAGAGCCAGTTTTCCAGTTTGGTAACAAAGTCAAAGACATACTCTAGGACATTCAACATCAACTTGAAATTAATTGTTTATTCTAGCATTAAGAATTGCAAATAGCTTCCAAATGAAAACTATTGTATGCATTTCTGTTACAACATTTTCCTGATATATCCTACGATACCACATTATCCTGGTCATTTCAAGATGTTCCAAGTCACCTCTCTCAAGGTCAAGAAAAAAGAGGCAATAATGAGAAAATAGAACAAACATCAGCTAATGGCAGAAGCAGTTCATAAAAAGCTGTAATGGCAATTCCACCCAGAGAAGGAAGGAATGCAACATTTTCACTGAGCACTACCTGACAGATTCAATAATCAAGGGAAAGCCTTAATTGATGACACTTCATTAGCATAATGAGTCGAAGCTGGGAAAAGAGAGTCCCTTATTAATTAATCAAGCAAAGCACGAACTGTTTCAGTCTCCTACACTCTGCCATTTTCCATTAATCAAGAAAATGCGTATTAAACTCATTTGAAATCTCGGCATGTGGATTATCATCCCAAAGAAAAGCAATGGCAAAGGGGGCTGCCCAGCTGCACACATCTGTTTTGAGTTCATATATGCTCCAAAATGATATTTACAAGGCTAAAATCATACACACAGTGTGTAGAAATAGCAGTTCTCCAAGATGTGTAAATCACCACCTCATTAGGAAAGAAAATAAAACCCCATCAACCTCACTAGGAGAAAAGGGAAAGACAAAAGAAATTAAATTCAACTTCTGTTCCTTTGCCTGATGCCCAAACCTCTGTTGTTTGAAACCTCATAATATATATATATATATATATATATATATATATATATATATATATATATCAATAGTAACCTATTCTTAATGTATATTTACCCCATATTCAGGTCATCACTTCACCTTCCATGTTTTATTGGGTCAAGATAGATATTTTTAGGGTGTGAGTAGGTGCTCCGTTCTGATACAAAAATGTCATGCTCTTTGAGTCCCCAACTAACTATAAACACAGGTGTTGAGTATCACTGCTAATGAGGTTAACAAGCCAAGATCAAAATGTGGAATCCCTATAGCAGAGTGGACTTCAAGAGGCAATACCCAAGACTCTATTATTGTAAGGTCAATTCCCGATGATGTTTCGTGTAATCTTTAGGTGAGAGGTGGCTGCCAACCCATTAATAAGCTAACGAGGGTTAGAATGGAATCTGGGAAAGAAAACACTGTAAGGAAGTCCACATATTTTGAGTTGGGATCTAATTGTGATAGATATTTCTATCTCTGTACATAGTGAGATGTATTGATGGAAATGATCTTTAGTTTTCTCTAACCATAAGGGATATGAACTAGAGGGAACATTCATTTGATGCTAGTTCTTATAGTCTATGATCAGATTGCATTCAGAAAAATGAGCAAACCAGAGCTATTGACAGACTGACAGAATCTTTTAAATGTCTACTGAAACTTTGTATGATCTAGAAATATATTAGTTTAAAATTAAATACCCCATTTCCCTGGTATCCTCCTGCACCGGTTACCTCATACACACACTGTGTACCAATCACATACAGAATATTCGCCTGACTAAACCACAGCTCTGGTTATTGTGCATCACTGTGAGTTTGGCAAAATTGACTTGTCTATTGTGAGGGATCCAAGTTTACGGAAGTCATTTTATTTTAAAGAGTAAATGTAAATATCTCTTGAATTGTATAATTTTCAAGCTACATGCTCAAACCTTTCAGCTACAAAAAAAAAAAAAAAAAAAACAGATTTACACAATCTGATTGGTTAGTTTGCCTCATCTCTCTGCATCATATTTATACATACCTGTCTCCTACTGAGATTGAGTTAAAGAATTGTTCAAATATCGTGCTTCTAGCATACATAGAAGAAATCTGAACAAAATAAACATAACAATTATACCCACTGCTTACTGATCAGCGTTATTTTAAATATTAGATGATCAAAGAAAAAATTGTTTGATAAAAAAGTGGCTTGTCTAAATAGTTAAGTGCTATGGTAAGTCAAAACAAAAAATAAAAATTTACCTGAAGGTATTCTGGCAGTTTAGATCTCTAATGCACAGAGATCTCACTCTAAAGAGCAACACTGTATCAGGGGGTTGCTTATGTCATCCAAATCGGTCCTAAGTGCTGAACAGTAACCACTTGAGCTTTGAGTAGACACAGGCATGCCTGCTTGCAGGACTATAGTTTCTATCAATTTTAAAGAGCATAGGCTGTGGTGAGGACTATTTTGTAATAATAAATCATATTTTCACCCGAAGAAAGCTGAAACCACCATCTATAATGCAAGACAATAACCAGGGACTATGTTCTAATAAAAACGTTATTGATTTTTGGAGCCCACAAACATTCCCTGTTGTCATAAAGTTGGCTTAATATATATAATAGAATCTACTCTATGCATACAAAATTAAGCCCCTTTTAAGGGAAGCTGAAAAATGTCTTCAATGTGTAAGGTTTTGAGTTCTAACTAATAGCTTTGTAGGTCATCTTTGATCTTTTCTCTATGTGTTTAGCTTCTTTTATGAAACAAGTGTAAGCAACATAGTCAAACTTTAAAACTGATTTAAGAATGAGAACCCAGATCATATGCCAATGTGAAAAGTCAGACAAGTAAATATGAGAAAAAGGAAAAGTAGAGGCTTTTCAGATAGTTTTTCAGATCATTATCAATTTTCAACCTATGCATCTATTATTTATCAATGTATCTATGTATGTGTGTATCTATCTAGCTAATTCAGTCTTCTCCCTATGTCTGTCTCTCTATGTCTCTGCTTCTCTTGCTTTGTGCATCCCTGTGTATCTGTCTCTGTCTTTCTCTGTCACTTTCTCCTGGATATATTGCATTGTCTCTTTGTGGCAATTCTGTAGTCTTTTACGAAGATGATTTTATTTTATAATTTTTTTAGACACAGTCTCATTCATTCTTTTTTTTAAATTGGGTATTATATTTACATTTCAAATTTTATCCCCTTACCCCACTTCCTCCCACCACCCAGAAACATCCTATCCCATCCCCCCTCCTCATGCTTCTATGAGGCTGTGCCCCCACCTACCCCCCACTCACACTTCCCCTCCCCACCCTCACATTCCCCCCCCACTCTGTGTTCGTTTTTCATGGGACCAAGAATCTTCTCTCCCACCTATGCCCAGCAAGGCCATCCTTCCCTACATGTACCGCTGGAGTCATAGGTCCTGTCCTATGTGCTCCCAGGCTGGTGGTTTAGACCCTGGGGGTCTCTGGTTGGTTGGTATTGTTGCTTTCCTCATGGGGTCATAAACCCTTTCTGCTCCTTCAGTCTTCTCTCTAACTTCTCCATTTTGAAACCCCTGATCATATCAGTGGTTATCTGTGAGCATTATCCTCTGAATGTGTCAGTCTCTGGCAGACTTCTCAGGAGACAGCTATATCATGTTCTTGACAGCATGCACTTCCAGCCATCCACATCAGTGTCTAGATTAGGTGACTGTACATGGAATGGATACCCAGGTGGAATGGTCTCGAGATGGCCCCTCCTTCAGTTTCTGTCCCATGTTTTGTTTCCATATTTGCTCCCTTGAGTATTTTTGTTACTCATTCTAAGTAGAACTGAGGCATCCCCTCTTGGTCTTCATTCATTCTTTAATGCCTCTTAATGTAACTATGTATACATGCGTTTCAGCCAAGGTTTGACTGACAAACCTGGCAATAATAGAATTTAACTTTGTTTCTCATAAGATATAACAGTTATGATCACAGGACTTTTCTTGGTTCTTAAGGATGTAGGAAAGTAAGAAAAAGTAATAAATTGTGTCCTTGTTATACATTGGAGCATCTTGAGTATATGCCCAGGAGTGGTATAGCTGGGTACTCGGGTAGTACTATATCAGGTTTTCTAAGGAACCGCCATACTGATTTACAGAGTGGTTGTACTAGCTTGCAATCTAACCAACAATGAAGCAGTGTTTCTCTTTCTTCGCATTCTCACCAGCATCTCATGTCACCTGAGTTTTCGTGTGCCATCTGACTAGTGTGAGATGGATCTCAGGTTTGTTTTGATTTGCATTTTCCTGATGACTGAGGATGTTAAACATTTATTTAGGTGCTTCTCTGCCATTCAATATTCCTCAGCTGAGAATTATTTGTTTAACTCTCTACCCCATTTTTTAAAAGGGTTATTTGATTCTCTGGAGTCTAACTTCTTGAGTTCTTTGTATATATTGTATATAAGCCCTCTATCAGATGTAAGATTGGTAAAGATCTCTTCCCAGTCTGTTGATTGCCATTTTGTCCTATTGACAGTGTCCTTATAGAAGCTTGGAAATGTTATAAGATCCCACTTGGCTATTGTTGATCTTAGAGCATAAGCCACTGGCGTTCTGCTCAGAAAAATTTCTTTTGTGTCCATGCATTCTATGAGTTTCCCCACTTTCTTTTTTATTTGTTTCAGTGTATATGGTTTTATGTGGAGGTCTCTGATTCACTTGGATTTGAGCTTTGTACAAGGAGATACTACTAACAGAAGAATGGATATAGAAAATGTGGTACATTGACACAATGGAGTAGTACTCAACTATTAAAAAACAGTGAATTCATAAAATTCTTAAGTAATTGGTTTGAACTGGAAAATATTATCCTGAGCGAGATAACACAATCAAAAAAGAAGATGCATGGTATGTCTCACTGATAAGTGGATATTAGCCCAAAAGCCCAGAATACCCAAGATACAATTCATAGACCACATATAGTTCAAGAAGAAGGAAGGCCAAAGTGTGAATGCTTTAGTTCTCCTAAGAATGGGGGAACAAAATGCTCACTGGAGAAAACATGGAGACAATGTGTGGAGCAAAGACTGAAGGAAAAGCCATCTAGAGATTGCCCCACCTGAGGATCTATCCCATATATAATTGTCAAACCCAAATACAATTCTGTATGCAAAGAAGTGCTTGCTGACAGGAGTCAAGGCTCTGCCAGGACCTGACAAATACAGAGGCAGATGCTCACAGCCAACCATTGGACTGAGCACAGGGTCCCCAATAGGGTCCTCAATAGTAGTTAGAGAAAGACTGAAAGAGCTGAAATGGTTTGCAACCCCATAGGAAGAACAACAATATCAACAACCAAAACTCTTAGAGCTCCCAAGGAGTAAACCACCAACCAAAGAGTACAAATGGAGGAACTCATGGCTCCAGATGCATATGTAGCAGAGAATGGGCTTGTCAGTTATCAATGGGTTCTTGGTCTGTGAAGGCTAGATGCCCCAGCGTAGGGAAATGCCATTGCAGGAAGGCAGGAGTTGGTGGGTGAGTGTGGGAACACTCTCAGAGATACAGGGGAAGGTGATAAGAAAGGGAGTTTCTGGGGGTAAAACAGGAAAGGAGATAACATTTAAAATGTTAATAAAAAAATCCAATAAAAAAAACTAAAGCTTCAGAGGGTTTGTAAATTCATTATTCATTCAGCTGGATAATGAATAATGAGTCAGAGATATAACTCAGGAGCAAGTGTTTGAGTGCTTGCCTAGCATGAATAGGACCCTACATTTATATCCTGTACAGAGAAAATGAAATGAAGAAAAATAAAGAAAATAAAATTTCATAGTTTATGAATACAATAGGGTAGGTGTAGTATCTAAATTACCTACTGTATAGTCAGACACCTAAACATAAATGACCTAAATAAAAGTAACAGGCTGGTAAGCAAATACTGGAATATAATAGCACTACATTTGCCATCTACATATATCCTGTCATCTAAAATAGTTGATTATAAAATGGTAAAGGTTAAGAAGATCACAAAATAAGATCACTTAATAACAATGCATATTTTCATTTTATAATATTTTAATTTCTCTAAATTCTTCACAATAACTATAATAGCATGTAATAAGACAAAGAATATATAAAGGTGGAAAATCAATCATCAAGAACACAGAAGTAATTTTCAAAATAATTCACAAAATATTCTAAGTAGATTATGAATATTCTGCCTTGGGCAAGTGTGTGAACATACACTAGAAAAGACTACCACTGTGCAGCTTATGGAAACCTAAGAACATTCAAGTTAAAGTATTGTGGAGTATTCCACAAGATTTTGGTTCAAAGCCAATCAAATTTTTTAACAGCCACTGGCAATTGCACTCACGTTCAGAATCCCCAAGCCTAGCCTAGCTCCAGGTGAGTTTTAGAGTGTGTCTAGATTGACATACTTCAGTTAACAAGAACTGATAGCCAGAAGCAGAACTGCAGATGCCAAAAATCAAGATTAGTACATTTAGAGACTTTCCTAGAACTATGGGCTTTGACGGATTAGGTCTTTGTTTTAGTTTTGGCAGGTGGTGCTGTGTACTCACTGAAATTTGGTGTCTGAATAGTATTTCCATTATGGAATCAGTTGACATGACCTAAGGTCTCAGGCTCTCCTAATGTATGGGGCCCTGTTGGGCAGAGAAATCTGTAAAGGGTACCCTACCTCTGTTGAGTGAGGCAAACAGCAGTTATTTTTCTATTTGACTCTTTAACAAGTATCCTAATGTGAAGCAAGTTTAAGTCCACAGGACAGGCAGAGAATAAACCCTCTAGGAAAAAGCAACAAATAAACAAAGGAAGGGCAATAATACTAAAATAAAGATAGTACAAAGGAAAAATAACTTTATTGACAAAGTGTGACACCTCTTGTAAAGATGGGAAGAGGAAACCACCCAAGGTGGGGATCTAATGGGGATGCAGCATTTAATAAGACATCCTGGTTCTCTTACTTTTCCATAGTTGAGCCCCATTGTTTGGCTCTGTACACTCCTATTCGTCCCCACCACTTTCCTGTAAGAAAAGTTGCAGCCCACAAGGAAGTCTGATATTATTTTTTCTGTCACTTTATATCCTTCTGAACGTCCCTCAAATAAATACACCAAAAATTACAAACTTACAACCTTTGACTTCCACCAGCCATGTCAATAATAGCTCTTGACTTGCCTGAAAATGTGCTAAAATTGGCTTGTATTCTCTTCCTTTGTATAAAAATAAACTAATATAATCTATTGATATTTTCCATCAAATTCAACATCTATACACTCCTTAGGCATCTGCACACCTCTTAGGTCAGGCTCTTGTTTCCCTGCAGAGAAATAGGAATGAGATAAGTAACTGGAGAGGTCAAGTTTTTAGATGGTCTAATCCAGGCCTTACCAGACACATTTAATTGGAAGGGGGATACTTCATCTACAGTAAAAGAGAGAACATCAGACAACGAAGGCGTTACAATTGCAGGTGAATTGACAGGGAAGGTGAAAGGGTACATGGCTTCTAAATTAAGTACAACACTTGGGATTCACTGAAAAAGCAATGAGGAGAGAGGGGCAGAAACAGAACAGTCTGGAGAACATGTTGGGATTTGAAGCTTGCTGCGTACCTTACAAAATGCACAATAGCTTTAAATCCTACAAACATCTTGTCTAAAGTGTTTTCTTATCAAAAGTAGAAGAATATTGTCTCCAAGTCTACTTTGTTCACCTTCCCCCAGGTATTTTCAAGAGACAATAGGCAGAATACCCAAAATGTTAATGTTGCTAAAAATTTATGATAGTAATACACATTTACCATGCCCTAAGCTTGTAGCAAAGAGACTCACATTACCACAAGAAAAATGTAACTGGCAACCTACCTGACAACTTTTATCACAAGTTTTATCAATCACTTTATTTCAAGCTTCAAAGGCAAACCTGATATAATTCCTAATTAAATGCTTCATGAATTTGCCTTGGCCAGATAAGATGTGTGTGTACCAAGATTTCTTAAACCCTTTAAAAAGGAAGTTCCTGGCATTACCATTAAAGAAAAGAATGATATCTACCTTCTAGCATATATATGTTTACATTCAAAAGTTAGCATCAGCTAAACTTATCGTGCTTATAGAAGTGCTTTATTATTAGAATATTGTATGGGAAAATATAGTTTATGTACTGTCTTTAATGTAAGATTTAATCTCATCACTGAGAAAGTATAACTTTATTAATAAACTAATTATGATTCTGTGAAACTCATTAAATGGTTTTATGTCTGAAAAGTCTGAAAATATATACTCCTTCAGATAGAGTTGTACAATGTGTCTCAGCTGTTACATTCCCCTAGAAAGAGAGAACAATCAATGGCTAAAGACATTTTTGGCTGGGCAGTGGTGGCCCATGCCTTTAATCCCAGCACTTGGGAGGCAGAGGCAGGTAGATTTCTGAGTTCGAGGCCAGCCTGGTCTACAGAGTGAGTCCAAGACAGCCAGGACTACACAGAGAAACCCTGTCTTGAAAACACCAAAAAAAAAGAGACATTTTTGTGTTCATTACAGGGAGACATTGCTACTGACATCTCAAATATAGATCAGAGATTATCTTCCAATGCCTAGTAGAAGTATCAGGCCTAAAAAACCAGCATCAACAAGTTAGTAGGTCTTAATTACATGGCTGGAAAAGTAAGAGACAAGTTAAGAGTGGATGGGAGATTTAATCTTTCTGTGTACTAAATGTTGTTCTGTCTTGCTTAGGGTACATTTTACATGTCTTCTTATAAACCACTAAAGAATACAGTTGACTTCAGGTGACTCTTCAGACTTTGTTTAGAATGTTCTCTCTTCTTATCTGAAAGGCTGACTCATTTCCTTAGTCATACTGTTTTGGTCTCTCTTGGCATCCAAATCTAATCTCTACACACAAAAAAAGTATTTTTTTCCATTATAACTTACTTTCTGTTTCTAATACAAGCTGATTTTCAACTACATTTTTATCAGAACTCATATTTTTCCCAATTATTATGCTTTCAAGTAGGCAAATTTGATGTGGACACACACCTGCAGTGTGCTCTTGCCATATCCCAAAATGTTGTATAATAATTGCAAATATATATGCCATTGTATGGTAGAGATATTTCTTCAAATATTATTGAGACAGCATATCAATCTTTAATGAAAAACTGCTTTAAATAGATATTTTAATATCTAGATCATTCTCAAAGTTTAGAGTGTGAAATCATTTTCTATGTGTATTTTAAATTGTCTGACAGCAAAACATTCCTGCCACAGTGACCCACCATCCCTGGAGGACAGATTTGTATACACTGACATTTTATAGCCACTTTTCGAGAAACACAAGGGGAAATGCATTTATTCAATAAAGTAGTGCTAGAAACTCAATATTTAGGTGACAACAAACTCTCTTCACAATAATAATAACATGGATTCAGGACTCAGTTATTACAATAAAACCCCTTTGCACAGGAGGTATTGTTATTTCCTCCTGAATCATAGGTCTCGATCACAGCCACGTTTTAGATTCAGGACATGTTTCGATAATCCCTTTTGTAACAGCCTCTGTACCAGCTCTGAACAGAGACAAAAATAAGGAGAGAGCCGGAAACATATTATTTCTCTTAGTATATAAAGAATTGAATATGCAAAGCCCTGAAAATTTAAGGATTTAGAACTCCCAATAAGCACAAAATCTTTTCTAACCATACTATTTCCAATTCTGGAGGTAAATAATAATGCATAATAAATTAGTCTGTAGCATGTGGAGAAGCTTTAGAAAACAAGTTTATTTATTTTTTTACAATAAGCCACTGAAAGCACCTCTTCCTGATGAACTGTCCTCATTTTTTATTGCACAGTGTTAGATTATTTATTGTGCTTTCAAGAAGGACCAGCTCTCATCGTATATTTTCTGCATATTTTATTGTGAATGATAAAATTTGTTTATGTGAGTAGAGTAAAAAAAAAGCCCATATTTTTCATGATGAACTAGATTTGGGGTACAGACATGATTCTTTCTCCCCTTAAAAGCATTGAATTTGATTGCTTATTTAAATTATGTCTCTGCTCAGCTCTAAATTTGCATTATATCTTTTGACAAAAGGCACTGTATCATTTAGCACATGTGCATGTACAAAATGCTAAAAAGAAAGATGCTGTCTGTGAATCCATTTCTTAAACCCCCACATGGACAAGAGTGTAAGAAAATCTTTCAGAAAGTATAGGGTACCTGGGTATAGGTGTAGGGTATCTGAAAAAAACCTTCAATTCTAAATTGTTGTATATAAAAAATTGATTTGTTATTATATAATTATCTATTTTTCTTATATTCTTTTTTTCCAAAAAATCCCTTACACTGTTGCTTTTAAAGACTATTAGCAGAAATTTTGTCTTTTTGCATTAAAAGATTGCTTGTATAATTTGTTCACATATTTCTGTCCATTTTTAAGACAAAATAATAATGGTGGTAAGATGGAATTGCATTGGGAAGATCTAGACCTTACAGAAATGAATAAAATAAAAGAAAATACGTACACAATATCATACAATGGTCTGTTGCATCACAGCAATAATAATGGTGATTGTAAATAATTTCTCTTTGGTGACAATGTCTATAATTGACTTACAGTGTTTACAGGCACTGAATTCATTAACATGCTATATAAGGCCCCCAGACTTTAATACACCTGACATCCTAATGAAAGTACCATTCAAGCCCTGGAACATAGCATGTGGGTCACAAGACCTGTCAAAAGAAGAACAAAGACCTAATTCATTAAAGTCCATTGTTCTGAGAAAAATCTCTAAACATACCAACCTTGCATTTTTGTTCTGTAATTCTGCTTCTGTCTATTCTTGATAAAACAGATGTGTGTCATTCCAGATGTGGATTTTGTGCTTCACAGCTCACTCTCAGAATGCCCCAGGACTGCACTCACGTCCCAGACACTCAGTGTTGTTGCCAACTGGCAAGTAAAGTTTTCTATTGGCTCCAACCTGTGTTTATGTAGTCTTCTGTGGTGGATACCTAACCACAATGCAAGTGTAACAGCAGAAAATGTTCCAGAACCTAGGTAGATATGTTATACTCTGTGTAAACAGAAGTCAGGCAGAAAATTAACCCAAAGAAACACAGGTGTTTAAAGAAGATATCACGTAATGTAGGGCAGAAAATAATACCTAATTGAATATATTCATTTTTCAGGATACAAAATACAGTTTTTAAATTTAGTGAAAATTTAAATGTAGCCATCCAAAGAGTTAGAAAAGCAAACCATCTTTTAATTGTCAACATGCTTATCTGGAGTGATAGTACCCAGTTATTCTTGAATTTGTACTAAACAACTAAGCATCTAGTATTTTGAGAAAAGATTTCCACAGCATAGCAACACTTCATAAATGTGGATTTATACTCAAAATTATATATCACTAGCAATGGTTGTGATTTAATAAACAAATAGCATCTAGTCATCAATTCTGTACCTTTATAAGGATCATGTGATTTGGTTTTTTATTTTACCCAGACAAAATCCAATCAGATGGTAAATAGTTAAAAGATGTTTTCCTACAGGCTCTTATTTTGTATGCAATAGACTACCAAACTTGACCAAGTTACTGCTATAAAAGCATTCATATTCATATTGAACTAAATTGTTAAAATGCTCTTATGCTGTAGATGGCCAAGAACATACCCAATAGATACTAGAAACCAACGCATAAAAGGCTCAATGCTAGGAAAGAATAAATTACTTTTTAAAAGTTTTTAGCCAGTGAGTTTCCATAGATCCTCAAACACTACATGTTATTGTTAGTATTTTTGGTTGGCCCCACAACTTGATATTCCATTTTTCTACAGACACCACATCCTTGAGTCACACAACATAAAAAAAAAAAAAACAATCTGATGCTTACCTGAAAGCTTTATCCCTTCTGACCTGAATTCAGAGTGCTGAAAGATGCTATGCAGACTAAGAGGGGGAAAGTAATACTCCATCTTATTCAGCCCACTGTGTGAAGTGCCTTTCCTGGACTGGTGGTATTGCATGCTATATAAAAGCAGGTTGAGTAGACCAAGAGGAAGAGTAAGCCAGAAAACAGAATTCCTTCATGATTTCTCTTTAAGTTCTTGTCTTTCTGTCACTATTACATTGAATTCCTGTCCTGATTTTTCTCATTGATGAATTGAGACCAGAGAGTTATAGTTAAAATAATTGGTTTCCACCACTAGATTTTTTTTTGTTATAGTGTTTTATGAGGGCAATAGAAACTCAGATAAGACAAAATATCATACTTCCCATTGCTATTATTTTTTTCAGATGGGATAAGCATTAAACTGGCTCATAATGACTTATCATTAGAGCCATAGGTTATTGCATTGTTTAGTTACCAGAGGAACCCAAGGTACATAAAATAATAGGTTGCACAATTCTCAGCTCTAAATGGAACATATACACTGCATTCACTCCTCTGTAGGTTCAGGGCTCATTGAAGAAGAGAAGGTAGAGTGTAAAAGCTAGAGGTGGTGGATGACTACAAAGAAACCATGTCTTCTGAACTTACAGCAGTTGTGATAGCATGTAAAAGACATGTGCAAATCCAAGGTAAACAGAATCTTAGCTTGAAAATGGGAGTTGAGCAAAACTTCCCACCCATAGCCATGAAGCTACTGGTAGTTGTAAGCTTCTGAGAAAGATTCACTTTTCATAAAGAGTGTAACCCCTGATAAGTTGGCTAAATCCCAGTGGAAAGCCGCACACCCAAGAATATGTAGGCCTCACAAACTGATGTTGACTTAAGAAGGAAAAAAGAAGTCACAGAGCTGAGCGTATAAAAAAATAGGGGCCTGGAACTGGGAATAGCTAGGTGAAATAGGCGAGTATGATCAAAACTCATTTTATGAAATTCTCAAAACCTAATAAAATTTTAATTAAAGAGCTTAATTAAAATAAAAATTTTAATAAAACATTTGGCAGATAAAATGTTTAAACATTTCCAGTAACTCTTTAAACATTAATACATTATGAATACTAATTTCTCTATACTTGTTTTTATTTTGGAACTTTTCACAATAGCAAATTTAAAAAAATCAGACAAGAAATCTGCAAATGGTACAATAAAGATTGTGTGGTGCACATATACGTGCAGTGATCTAACATATATTCAACTAGACACAGAAATAGAACAACAGAACAAAAAAATAATCCCATCACAGTTTAGGAGAACAGTGAATTTAATGGGGTTACTTAAAGTTATATAAATGAGAGGTTAATTACAACATACAATAATGGTATGACTCAAATTGAGGCATACCATTGTAAAGCCCACCCTAGCCCAAAAGGTGCCACTTCAAGGCTGCATTTCTGGGGCTCCATGCACAACCAGCACCAGCTTGGTAGATTACGGAGTCTACTCTTACCAACAATTACTTAGTGTTTCTATAATCTTGGGGAAAGAACATGTAAATTATGTAATTTCCTGAACATTATAAGCTTTATTTACATCTTAAGTTAGAAAAAAAGCAATGTAACACATACAAATATTATGGTGTAGAGAGTCAGAGATACATATACACAAAGAGAAAATATAAGCATATTTACAGGAAAATGAATAGACCTGGAGTTCTGAACTTCATCAGATTAAACAAAATAAACTAGATTCAAAAAGGCAAAACTCACAGTAAAATCTAGATTAAAATAATATATAAAATCCAGAAAATAGAAGCTGGAATGTTTAGCAAGAGGAAAGGAACCAACATGAAAGAGGAGGTGGGATAAGACAGTAATCGTGTGCAAATGTGATCATGGAATATTATATACATATATGAAAATGTCATAATTAATAATATTATCTTACACAATTAATAGTGAATAATGGAAAAGGTAAAATAATCTGTTAGGAGAAACATGTATGCCATTGGAATAATGGACAAAGAAAAAATCTAAGAATTAAAATAAATCCCTTAAATATTTCAACTAACCATGATTTATGGAACATGAAATTTCTTCTCAAGGTATAAACTGCCCCATAAGTCTAATGAAACAATAGTTAGAATGCATGGGGTTACTTCTGCCTTAGGTGTTAGACATTGACAAGTGGTAGTTTGTAGTGTTTGACAAACACATTGAGAAAAAAAAAAAAAAAAAAACCACTGCTGGCTATTCTCACTTACATTTTTCCTTCACAGGCATGCACAGTTCAATCAAATCCAATTCTGTAAAAGTGTTAAAGCATGTACATGATCTGGCTATGTTCTCTCAAAGGGTAAATTTTGCAAAAAAAAAAAAATCTTATGGTATTTTAGAAAAGGAAGATAAGTAAGATGCTGTAAAGCAAGGACAGAGAGAAGGTCATCCAATCCTATCTAAGAGGATCAAGCCAAATTATACAAGCAGTTCAAGGGAAAGGAGAAAGAGTAGGTCATCATGCGGGGGAAAATACGCACCATCAATGAATTCAGTACCTTTAGCAGGTTTATAAAGCATTTTTATTAGCTTTGATTGTATGTGTTTACCTCTTTTAAAATGTTGTTAAGAACAGCCATGAGCTCTTCCCAGACCCATTGGTGTTCCATCTTTCTTCAGATCCCAATTTCTTTCTCCAGGGACTTGAAGTTCTTGTCATACAAATCTTTCAATTGTTTTGTTAGAGTTACATCAATATATTTTATATTATTTGTGGCTATTGTGAAGGGTGTTATTTTCCTAATTTCATTCTCAGCCCATTTATCATTTGCGTAAAGGAGGGCTACTGATTTCTTTGAGTTAATTTTATATCCAGCCACTTTGCTGAAGTTGTTTATCAGCTGTATTTCTGGTGGACTTTTGATTGTCTCTTATGGGTACTATTATATCATTTGCAAATAGTTATACTTGGATTTCTATCATTTATATTATACTCAAGAAAATATATATTAAATATATACATATATATGGATTTCCAGTAATTGTCTCTAAGAACATATTTTTACAAACCTATGCTAAATATTTTGCTCATGACTCCAAGGCAACATCTTTTAAATAATTTTCATTGTAGATCAGTGACTTTAGAAATACACATAAGTAGATCTTATTGTATATTCTAGCAAATCACTAGAAGTAGGCTGCATTAGAATACTTACTGAATATCAGTTTTTAATTTATGTTCATATACAGGAAGTGTTGATTTCATCATAAACATATTTTTTCCTAGAGTAGCACAACAGTGATGAGTTCAAAGTAATCTGCATGTGGAGCTTCAAGCATTATAGAAAGAAAGAAAAGATGCATCTAAAGTCACTTTACCACAGTTTCAGAATTTGTTTAGATTACATATATGTGGTGGCAAAACTGGCTTCTTAGTCTTTTATTTTGTCTACCCTTCTTTCCAATCAAAGGTTCATGCCATTATCTCTGGAGTCCCATGACAACTGTACAAAGCCTGATCACCAATGCTCTGATTAATCTGTAGATTTCATTTCTGAAATGTCTCTAGTTCCTGACTGACCACGATTTAATCGCCTTCATCATGCTCAGGAGCATACACATATAATACGTTCCTTCTCTTAAAGGAGAGGAAGCCCTGAGCGACTGATGTCTTAAAGCAATATGTATTGTTTTATGGGCATGACCAAGGCTAGTGCTCCAATGCCTCAGTCCTACAGGAGTGGCAAAAAATCTTACAAGGAGAGGCTCAATAAATGGCAATGCTTTTTTCAAAGATCCAAATTTGAAAGGTTATGATTGACTGATTGACTTCTAATCCTGACAACTGCAGCTTTCTTCTGATAGATATTGCAAACTGAGACTTCTCATATACAGGGACCTGCTTCTGAGGGTAGCTGACCCCTTCTGTTTCCCGGGTTTCTAAGGTGACTGAGGTAATAGGTTAAGCTACCCCAGAGCACATCTGCCACACTGTACCCCAAATTCCTGTTTGTGTGCCTATATTTCTGTTCTTTCTTCATTCCCTCATTGCTCCAAGTTAAAGTTGCAGGACCCAAGTGATGAAGGCTGTGTCAATGAAGTGTCTTCATTACCTGACTGGATATTACCTTCATCATCTTTATGGTGCA
The DNA here is from genome assembly GCF_011762505.2 of Arvicanthis niloticus. Taxonomy (NCBI): domain Eukaryota; kingdom Metazoa; phylum Chordata; class Mammalia; order Rodentia; family Muridae; genus Arvicanthis; species Arvicanthis niloticus. The sequence goes on from NC_047668.1 coordinate 20,563,992, forward strand.
TGGAAGCATACACATACAATCCATGGGCAGGTGTGTCAGTTCTCTGCCTTTTATCATATTCTTTAGCCATAAAGAATTATTTCAAGTTTGATTTGAAAATTGTCTTAGGTTCCTACCTCCAGCCCGACCATGTATAACACTGTCTGGAGTGGTTTTGCACAGATTCTACAGAATTGTGCATAACTGGTGACTTCCTCCAAAAATTATTTGCCTGCTCTCCTAGTCTATTTGAAATGCCTCTTATAATTGTTTCTTAGGCATTTTATCTTTTTATCAAAATCTTCCTTATATTTTATTTGTGACCTCAGTAAATGAGAAAGGTAGGAAATATTTGTATTGTTTGTTTGGTGACTAAACACTTGACAAGTGACTTAAGAGGAAAAGAGTTTATTATGCCTCCTGACATGAGAGTACAGTCATTATTACAGAGAAGGCATGGCTGCATGAGTTCTTGCCTCTGATGGCAGGGACAGGAGGCTGCTTACTCACACCTGAGTGATCAAAGCAGAAAGTAGAAAAGAAGTTAAGAACTGTCTATGATCCAATTCCTCCAGGAAGACTGCTTAAAATTTCTACCACCTTCCAAAACAGTCACCAGCTGGGACCCAAGCTTCTAACACAGGATATGTTAGGCTCATTTAACCATCAAACCACAGCAAACAACCTTGAGTTTCATGATCCTGGCACTATACATAAGAAGTTAACATTTAGTTCATTAATGGCCAGGTTCCAACTCCAGATAAACACTTCAGTTTTCCTGTAGGAGAGAGTTTTGAGGTTACCCAGAAATGTCAGGTTATTTTCTTTCTGTGATCACACTGAGTTCTTATTCATTTAATTTATGTTTTAAGGAAAATCGATGCTCTCAGCTCAGGACTACAGCTCTGATTATGTGGGAGCCTGTTGTTTTGTTTATTTTTTGTTGACTCTGGATGGATTTTATTTGGTTTGTTCTGAACTGTTTCTATTGTAATCTGAATTTCAATGAGAGCTTTGAACATTAATAAATCTGAGTTTTGAATATATGTGTAAATCTATGTGTGAGGAAGAAAAGCCGACATTAGTTGGTTTAATATCTTGCATTCCAATCATTTAAAATGTCTACTTTGGGAACATTATTAGAAATTTTTTTATAAAATTATCAAAAATAAAATTAAGATAATTTCTAATTTCTATGTTTTGTTTCTATAGCTAGAAATAGAAATCAAACCACTAACTATAACTTAATTTATTTTAAATAAACTAAAAAAAATCTTTCATTAATAATAACTTTGCTTTTGTGCAATCTAAAATTTTTACAACATGAGATACATTTTGTTTCTGGTAATAATTTTTAGAAATGGTTAATTCTATCTTACAAAACTAATCAAATCATCAAAGGATCATAATGGATTTCTAAAAATTGAGTAGAAAATATTTTATTCTGAATTTCAGACATGGGCTCTGTCCTAGGGGTTACAGTGGATGACTGAAATTTATTAAATTAAAATTCCAAACAGCACAATTATGTTTACAAATAAAATTCCAAACACAAGTATGTGCCTCTTTATTCAAAGATTTCGCCTAGCATTCTGTCTTCCCACTGATTTCAGTGGTTTGATTTTATGAATGGTACAAGATTGTCAAAGGCGCATGGTAAGATCAAAGACAGAAGCCAACAAAAACATGTTTTGAGTAAAATCATACAGAAACTTAGATTTTACAAGTAATGGGGATGCACTGTAGAAACGAGGAAGAAGGGCTCAGCTCCTGCCCTCTCTGCGTGCTATCTCTTAGCCACTATGCAGTGAAAAATGTTCATCTCCTATTTGTAATGCCCTTCTTGCAATTAACAGGATAGTGTGTCTAAGAAATCTTCCAGTATCATAGGCCTTACAAATCAAAAAGAGCATATGGCCTTTATATCTTTTGAGCTGGACAAATGCTACATAACCAATTAGTCATTTCTGTACATGTCTCATTCTACCAAGCTGGCCAAGAGGTTTAACATTTGTTTGCCATATCATCTATAATATGTGTGGTTTTTTTTTCTTTTATTGAAGATGTAGGGTACAGTTCTGATGCTGTCCTGTCCCCAACTGGTTCTTGATATGTCATCAAGAAAGCCGTGAGTCAGTTGTAGGGTGGAAGAGACAGGTAGGACTTCTGGGTCCCAGGAGGAAAAGGGGGACACAAGGGAGGAGAACAAAGGTCACCATGATTTGGAGAAAGGAGAACGAACAACCATGTGAGGTCTCAAGATGGAGTGGCCACACATGCCACTCTTACAGACTAGTGGTCAGGGAAGTTTAGCAACTCAAGTTTAGGGCAGGTGTCATCAAGAAAGCCGTGAGTCAGTTGTAGGGTGGAAGAGACAGGTAGGACTTCTGGGTCCCAGGAGGAAAAGGGGGACACAAGGGAGGAGAGCAAAGGTCACCATGATTTGGAGAAAGGAGAACCGAACAACCATGTGAGGTCTCAAGATGGAGTGGCCACACATGCCACTCTTACAGACTAGTGGTCAGGGAAGTTTAGCAACTGAAGTTTAGGGCAGGTGAGGAAAAGGAAATAAGAAATTGGTAAGGGCATGCTTTTCAGGCATAGCGCGGACACCTCCCAGAGTAAAGGTGGGTAGAGCATAAAAATACACACTACAGAAAATAGCTCTAATTTTCTTACAGTGTATCCTGAAGATGGTCTTCCTTCTATCTACTCTTTCTAGATCCTCCACACAACTCCCTCTCATCTGGTTGTTTCCATAATCAGGTTTCCCTTAGCACCTAAGGAAATTCAAATAAAAGAAAATATAAAAAAATAAATCAAAACTAGAAAAAGTAACTAAGGAGAGAAGAAAGCTGGGGGGGGAAAAAGCACAATAAATGAATGCAGTTGCAGAGACTCACTCGTTCACACACTCAGTGGTACCACAAAAACACAATAACAAAAGCATAGTAAATATGCAAAGGATTTGTAAAATTAAAATACTAAGAACCTAAAAAGAAGAAATTTAAAAAAAAAAAAAACATTTTTAAAAAGAGCCCTGACACAATACTAAGACACAAAGAATCTCCATAGGTGACACTGGCATTTGTTTCCTATTGACCACCTACTACTGAACATGATGTCTATTCTCTCATGAGACTCCCTTGGAGAAAAACTAAATGTTGATTTGCAAGTGATAATGAATGTAACTGCTTTGGGGCTAGGGGCAGGTGTATACTCCCACTTCTCCTTTCAATTCTAGGACTTCATATGAGGTAGATCAGACCCTGTAAACACTACCACAGTCACTGTGAGTTCATATGCACACAGACCTTTTTTTTCCTTGCTATCCACCAACCGTTCGGGATCTTAAACTCTTTGCATCTCCTCTCTGCTTCTGTTATTGTACCACCCAACTCACTCACCCCAGCTCCTGCCTCACCACCCTAGTATTCTCTTATGCTGGGGCATTGAGTCTCCACAGGACCAAGGGCCTCCCCTCCCATTGATGCCTGACAAGGCCATCCTCTGCTACATATACAGCTAGAGCCATGGGTCCCTTCGGTTGGTGGTTTAGTCCCTGGAAGCTTGCAGGGTCTGGTTAGTTGATATTGTTGTTCTTCTTATGGAGTTGAAAACCCTTTCAGCTCCTTCAGTCCTTCCCTTATTGCTGATGCCAAGAAGTGCTTGTTGACAGGAGCCTAATATAGCTGTCCCCTGACAGGCTCTGCCATAGCCTAACCAATACAGAGGTGGATGCTCACAGCCAACCATCTACTGAGAACAAGGACCCCAATGATCTTTTGTATTTTACTGAGTCTTTATAAACTGTATCTAATGAGATAATCATATGGGTTTTTTTTTTTTCTTTTGGTTTGTTTAGATGGTGGATCGCATCAGAGATTTGCATATGTTGAGCCTTCTCTGCATCTCTAAGATGAAATCTGATTGATCATGGTGATTGTTCTTTTTTGAGTGCTTTTGGATTCAGTTTGCAAATATTTTATAGAGGATTTTTACACCAATGTTAATAAGAAAAATTGGTCTGTAATTCTCTGTTTGGTATTTATGTTTTGATAATTGAGGTAAATATCTTTGCAAAACAATGGACAATGTTCTTTCTATTTCTATTATGTGGAATAATTTGTGGATTACTAACACTAATTGTTCTGTTAAAATCTGGTAGAATTCTACGTGAATACCCACTGGCTATGGTTTTGTTTGTGTGTTTTGGAGGGTTTTAACGACTGCTTCTAATTCTCTAGGGATTATAGGTCTACTTCAGTTGCCTTCCTGATGATGACTTAATTTGGAAAGTGTTATGTAGCCAGAAAATTAGTCATTTATGTTAGAATTTTCAATTTGATGGCATATAGGTTTTTAAAGTATGTTCTTACTATACTTTGGATTTTCTCTGTGTGCTTTGTTATCTGCCTCTTTCTCTTTAATTTTCTTAATTTAGATGTTCTGTTTCTGCATTTTAGTGAATTTGGATAAAGATTTGTCAATCTTATTGATTTTCTAAGAAAAAATTCTTTTCCTTATATCTTTGTATACTTTTTGAGTTGTTGTTGTTGTTGTTGTTGTTTTTATTGATTTCAGTCCTGAGTTTATAATTTTTTAACGCGTACTCATTTGGGGTATGATTATTTCTTTTTGTTCCAGAGATTTAGGGTATACTCCTTTTAATTTTTTATTAATATTTTAATTATTTTGTTTATTTGCTTTGTATCTGAGTATGTGGTCAAATTTGGAGAATGTTGCATGAGGTACAGAGAAGAAAGTGTATTTTTTTTGCTTGTGTGAAATGTTCTGTAAAATCATTTAGTTCCATTTAGTTTATGACATCAGTTAGCTCTGTTCAGTTTTTATATAGATGAACTAACTACTGTCAAAAGCATTCAAGTCACCTATTATCAGTGTGTGAGTGATAGTATGTGATTGAAACTATAGTAATGCCTCTTTTATGAACTTCGTTACCCTTGTATTTGGTACATAGATGTTAAGATTTACAATGTCCTCTTGGTGGGTTGTTCCTTTTAGAAATATTTTGTACCCTTCCCTTTCCTATCTCTTGATTAGTTCTGATTTGAAGTCTGTTTTGTCAAATACTTAAATTGCTACACAAGCTTATTTCTTAGGTCTATTTTCTTGGAATATTTTTTGATTCTTTTATCCTGAGGTATTATGTAACCTTGTTGTTATTTATAGTTTGTTTCCTGGATGCAGCAGAAGAATGAACCCTTGTTTTGTATCCATTTTGTTAGTCTGTGTCTTTTTTTATTTTAGAATTGAGGGTCATTAATGAGCAGTGGTTTTTGTTTTTTTTTGTTGTTGTTGTTGTTTTTTTTAGAATTTATTTATTTATTTATTTATTTATTTATTTGGTATTTTTTTTACGTCTCTTTATCTTAGGCATGTGAGCCTCTGGATTTACATTTTACTTTGACATCTTCTGTAGGGCTGGATTTGTAGATAGATACTGCTGAAATTTGGTTTTATCGTGGGATGTCTTCTATTCTCCATGTATGTCAATAGAAAGTTTAGCTGCCTATAGTAGTCTGGGCTGAATTCTGTTGTCTCTTAGAGTATGTAGCACATTTGTTCAAGACCTTCTGCTTTTTCAGTTATAATTCTAATAGGTCTGTCTTTGTATGTCACTTGGTCTTTGTTCCTTGCAGCTATTAATATTCTTTATTCTGCACATTTAGTGTTTGGATTATTAGGTGCCAAGGAAACTTTCTTTTTTGGTCCAATATATTTTTTGTTTTGTGTGTTTCTTGTGTGTGCATCTCCTTCTTTAGCCTAGGGAAATTTTCTTCTGTGATTTATTTGAAAGTATCTTCTATACCTGTATTTCTCTTTCCTCTATCCATATTCCTCCTAGACACAGTTTTTCATCCTGTATGTTTGGTGCCTGGGATTTTTCTTTTTTTACATTAAAATTTTTCTTTGACAAAAAGAACAACTTCTTTTATTTTTTCTTCAATGCCTAAGGCTCCTTACATTCACTTGTGAGTCTTGGCTCTGAGGTTTCTGTTTGAGCTCCTAAATTTTTCAGTCCAATATTTATTATTTTTTTTTATTGAATATTTATACCTCCAGGCCTGGACTCTTTAATTTTTACCATTACATAATTCTAGTTCTTTCACTGATTTAGTACTCAGATATTTATACATAAAGGATATTTATGTCCGGAAAAATAATGCAAGCAGTTATTATGTCTTAATATTCAGATTTTTCTTGTGAGAACATTAAGTTATACTATGTTCATAGCACAAAATTTTGTAGATTTCTTACCTTTCATGCTCTAGATAGTTTCAGAGATTCTACTGCCACAGTTTTTAGTAGCTTTTGTTCCTGACAAACACATGTCACTGTGACCAACTACATTATCTAATGGTTTTAAATTTTACATATTTTTAAACACAGTATGTCTCATCACTCACATTTCAGAAAGAGTCCTGTATTTTCATGTAAATTCAGTATCTGTATCTTAACCATTTAATTTTACATCTTAATTTTTGTGTAATTTTAGGCAATAATCTAATAGAAATGCTATGTTTCTAAACCTTGTCCTCCATAATGTCATAGATTTAACTTTTTTGGTTATATATTGACTTTTGTTTATAAGGTTGTGCCAGTATCTGTCTTTAATAATAATTCATGACTCACAATGTTTAAGAAATGACATTATATATTATAAATCCCAAATGCTCCTATCAGAACTTTCCAAGCTTCATGCTCAGCAACTCCCTTACGTAGAACTCGCATCAATATTGAACACCACAAGTAATCAACAATAATTCTCCTCCATGTTCACTAGTATATATTAAGCATGTACTTGTTACATTGATGCTTAATTTACTAATCTATAATTCATTTACCTGTAGTTCCCTATACCATTTTACATATAATTTCCCATACCATTTTACATACTAGAGTTTAATTTGTTTAATGAAATTAAATATGTTATAGCAACACTGTTGACCTCTTTTGTCATTTCAATAAAACAAAACGACATCCACAAAGATTTTTGTTAACCTATCCATCATTGCAAGTGGTTAACAAGTCATCTGACATCAGTCCTTAATCTTTGAACATAATCTAAATACTACTAAAGTGTAACAGAATGTCTTTACATGCATTGCATAATTACTGACCCCTCCTAGCTTCCATTCCACACTTCTTCCAATTAATAGTAGATGCAATCCCAGTTCTCAGAACTCTGTTATTCATAGTCACAATATATATATATATATATATATATATATATATGTTGTGATATATATATATATGTTGTGATATATATATGGATATATATATATATATATATCCCAGAGTTTATTGGAACTTGTCTATGAACATGTGATCAGTCTGTGCAAATTATGTATATTATATGCATTTATACAGAGTGATGTAGAAATATATTAAATTAAATCACTCTTTAGAAGAAAGTATTCGTCATATTCTTCTAGTTACCTCACTTCATTACCTACAGACTAAATATAGAGTTTTCCAGACTGATAGCTCTAATATGCAAGCTAGGCCACCACTCATTAAAATAGAAAAGATAAAATACCCCATTAGTATTTGTGAGAAGTATCTATACATTCTCTATAAATAACAACATACTTATATATTACTTTCAGTTTCTGTGTCTTGGGACTACTTTTCACAATAGATTCACTTATACCCAAATATATTTCTGCTAATGAATCAATGCATGTGAGGTGGTGGGATATGAGAAATAGCTGGGTGCTTGGTTGAGCATAAGCCTGGAATCCCAGACCCTTATTGGACAGCAGGAGTTCGGTTCTGCTCCTGGGCCCTGGTTCTTTTCATTTAGCTTCAGCCCTCCACAGCCTCCCACAGAGAGGTCTATGGCCATCAGTCATGAGGAACAGGCCTCAGGCCCTAGAGAAATTTACATACTAATGAGATGCCTGAAGGCCAGAGGGTGGAGCCAATTAAGCATTCTTCCCCAGCTCCTCCCCCTCTCTCCCTCCCTATTTAACTCAGGTCTGCCCTAGGTTTCAAGGGGGACAGGGTGCACATCCAGATCCATCCTGTAAAACCCATGGACTTTCTTGTGTCACTGTGGCTGTACCATGAGGAACCGTAGAGAAGGCCTTTAATGAACTACTGTAGCCGCAGACTCTGTGTCTAACTTCCCCCTGGAGGAACCCTCAGTGTTTTCAGCTCGAATACCAGTGACTTAAGTCAAGAGGATTCAGAAAGAGAAGATTTAAGTCGTCATGATCTACATTACATATGAAATAAATACTCATTAATGCATTGCCAGTATAGTGTTCATATGCATGGGCTGCAGTGTGTGCACACATATGAATTGTATATAGAAGCCATATTTGATCTGAACAACCAACCAAAGGGCAGACACAGGCTGGACCTAGGTTTTCTCACATATATAAGACACATATGCAGCTTGGTCTTCATGTGTGTCCAGAACAACTGGAATGGGTACTGTTCCAAAAGCTGTTACCTGTACATGGGATATGTTCTTGTAGTTGGGCTGCCTTGTCTGGCCTCAGTGGGAGCTGAAGAGCCTAGCTTCCCAGAGACTTGAACTGGAAGGGTGGGAGGATATCCAGGAGGCCCCATCTGCTCAAAGGAGAAGGTGATGGGGAAAAGGAAAGGATTGTGTGAGAGGGTGACCAAGAAGGGAAATGAGTAGAAAGAAATTAAATTAATCTAAAACAATAAACAATATGAAGAAGGAAGAAGAAGAAGAAGGAGAAGGAGGAGGAGGAGGAGGAGGAGGAGGAGGAGGAGGAGGAGGAGGAGGAAGAGAAGAAGAAAAAGGAGAAGAAAATAAGGGTGAGGGGGAGAGGGAGAGGGAGAGGAGGAGTGGGAGATGGAGAGGGGGAGGGGAGTGGGAGATGGAGAGAGGGAGGGGAGGAGGAAGGGGGAGGAGGGGAAAAGGGGGAGGGGAGGAGGAAGGGGAGGGGAGGAGGAGGGAAAGGGGGGAAGGAGGGAGAAGGAGAGGGAGAGGGAGAGGGAGGAGGGAAAGAAGAAGACATACTTGAGTTGTTTTCTGTAACTATTCTCCACTGTTTTCTGACAGCAAATCTCTCACTGGACATAGAGTCAGTTACTTGGCAAGGCTGACTGTCAGGCAAATCACAGGGCTCTTCCTGTCTCACCATTTTTCCAAGAACTGAGATTATAGGCAAGTACTACACCGAGCAGATTTCTCTGTAGATGCTAGGTATCTAATGCAGGTACTCATGTTTTTATGACAAACATTCTACTGTGAGACGTGTCCTCCTCCTCACACTGAAAAATTTTAAGAAAACTGGGCATTTTGCACTTTAAAAAATGTTTAATGATATTTTAAACAGACATTAGGTCTTTAACAATCAATAACTTGAGATCAGGGGGAGGGAATCTTTGGAATAAGAGTGACACTCCATTGCCTTAGTTACTGCTGCTGAGTCAGAACCAGTGCATATAGCACATACCATTTGTTTTTTCTCCAGGCCTTCCAAAAATGATGATGAAACTAATGAAATGTCAGAGATAAAATTAAAGACATGATTACATTTTAAGAAATGTAAAATGAAATAGGAAGCACTGAGAAAAGCCTGTAATTTCAGCACTCAAAAAGCAGAAGCAGAAAAATAATGTCAAAGCCTGTTTGGATTTTGTCATTTAAACAAAACAAAATGAAAAATCAACTAGCACAATGAGGAATTGTCAGTATCCAGAAAGGAATATATATCTTCGACATGGAAACTGCATATTATTTCGGAATGGATTTGAAACATATCCCAATGTAAGGTGGAGAGACTGAGTTTGTTTAGTCAAGTGACATAGAGAATGCATGAGAGAGCAACAGGATGAAACAAAGAAAAAGAAGAAGACAGTTTAAGGGTCCTTTATTGATCTGATTTATACCTTGAAAAGCTGGCTGACTTCCACTGGCAGTGCTCTGAGCAGCCCTGGAAAATACACTTCAGAATTTTGGCTTGTTGCAGAAAAACAATGTATTGTAACTCATTTTCCATTAGCATGCTTTTTAGTTTATAATATATAACTATGTTCATGTATATACACACATACACACACAATCACCTACTTTTCTCAGTATAATTATTTAGTGTTCATTTCAGGTGACCACAAAGACATCGGATATTATACATGAATAAAATGTATACATCAGACTGAAATAGGAAAATGTAAATAAGTTTTGAAAGTTTATTATACAGTAAGTAGCAAGACAAAGACCCAAAGATAATTTTCAATAAAAAAATTACATCACAAAATATTAGCACAATGTAGAATAATTATTCTGCAGTGCATGTTTAAAGAGACCATGGGAACAAAATGTAGGTTCATGGTAATGTAAGGTACTGGTGTGCTTATGCAGAAGACTGGGCATGGTTCACAACAAGGCTGGACTATTCAATGCACTACAGGAAACACTTTTACTAGAAAGCTCTTCTAGTAAATGATTAAGGAGACAATTTCAACCAATTTTAATACACTAGAGTGTATATCAAAACAAAACAATTTGCCTCACAAATACAAGACTTGTGTTTAATGCATCAATTTCAAAAATAAATAATTTAAATGGTCAAAATGGAATAAATAAATAATAGTAGAAGCAGTTTTAATAAGTAACATGTAATTTAGAGGAAGAATGTGTTTGACGTTCTTTGTGAATTTACTGATAAAATATCTAATAAAATGTTGGAAATGCAAAAATTTTAGTAGCTAGAAGTCAAAATTTAGGATACAGATGGTTGAGTTTCCTAAAAGAACATGCCATTTATATTTAATATTTAGGACTGGAAGATATTCAATTTGGGGAGAAGAAGTTGGTACAGCAGGAACCTTTTAGATCAGTTATACTTACTTTGAAGATAGAAAAATGTAAGTGTTTCTAATAAAAACCTCAAAATAAGTGAAGTAAAAGTTATAAGAAGTAAAATCTAAAGGAGGAATTAACCCTTAAAAAGGAGAACTGAGCCTATTTAACAGCTAATATATTAATCAATTATTCTGCACTTTTATAGCGTACTAAAATGAGAAAAATACTGATTTTGATCTCATAGCAATAAGGACATGTGGTTTCCATATTAGAATATATAGATTCTTTTAAATTTTAAATTTTAGAAAAACAAAACATAATTGACATTACTTTCTTTAATCACAGATTCTAAAATCAACAGAAGATGCAGGGTAAAAGTTCATTCAAAAAAGTTCTTCAAGTGCAAAGCATAAAGACCTAGGGTCAAATCCCTAGGACCCATATAAAGTTGAGTAACATATCTGTAACACCAGCCTGTTTATATTAGGTAGAGTCAGGGTGGTACCTGGAAGTTAGTGGACTGGTTAGCCTGCTCCATACAGAACACAACAGAGACCCTGCCTCAAAGAAGGCAAAAAGTGAGGACTGACACCGTAGGCTATCTTCTGCCGTCTCCTCTTGTGTACCTTGGCATTGGGGCTTCTCTACTCACACAGATATTGTGTATGAGATTGTGAATTCATGTGTGTGTGTGTGTGTGTGTGTGTGCACGCATATGGAAAATATCCTATAGAAAATATAGGGCATGATGAATACAAACGATAAAATTTTGAACATTTGAGCCAAAAATATGGTTTGGGGATGCATGAGCTAAAGGGATGGAGGCTACCTGTGTGCCTAAGAGACAGGTTAGAACAGAAACAGGAATAAGCACCCATAAAACCAATAGTAAAGGAAATTATCCTTTTTCATCCATAATGCAAAGAAAATTTATTTAAAGGCATAAATTAATAAATTAGATGTGTAAAAAGTCCACTGTGAAGGCAATTATTGGAACACACCAATGTTGTCCTGCTCAGGTAAAATATAGCTGTTCTGTGTGAGAATTCTATCTAACAGCAGCAGCTTCCAGGCAAATGTGTGAACCAAAAGCTATTTCTAGACTGTGTAAGGTATTTGGTTTTTTTTTTTTTTTGATTTGCTAACTCATGTGTAAATCAGATGAATTTTGGAGTGTCTACGTTTGACATGGATAGTAGTAGAGAACAAGGAAAAGGAACCAAAGTTGCTACCTGCATTGAAGGTGCAATAATGTTTATGCATTCATTAAATCATTTACATAAATTCAACTCTTTGTACATATTATACATTACATTTTAAAGGTATGCAAGAAGATGTTGTCCCAATGTGGGTTTATAATACATATTTAGAAATAAGTTAAAAACTATTCAGTCAGTACCAAGAACATAGGTGAATGGTAGAGCATTTGCATCACATGTATGAAGACAACGGGTTCAATACCTAGCTCTAATCACCCCCCAAAATAATTACTAGTATGAAATTTCATGTAATATAAATAGAAAAATAAAAAATAGGAAATGCTTAAATGAAGTCATAAAAGATAGTAATTTTCCTTAATGAGTAAATTCCATAACATTCAAAGCTTTATTTTAGTAGTGGTTATTTTACATTATTTTACATTTCATGTAAAATGATAGAGAATTTTCCCTTAGGTAATTCTGAAAAGCAAAATAATACTACTGTGACTGTATTATTAATATAAATGGTAGTAAAGTTAATGACTGCAATAGCAGAGATTTACATGTGTTTTCTAACTTTATTATAAAAATAAGTATAAAATTAAAATAGTGAATAACAAGTAGCTCAACTTATACTGCTTCTTGGTGACTCTGCATCTTGCTGCTGAACCAGTGTTCTCACGCTATTTCCCAGTAATCTTCTTAGCTCTTCCTTTTAGCCCAACTCCATTTCTTTGTGTCAGCTGCTAATTGGCAGAACCTCTTTATACCAAGGTGCCCAAGCCATACTGGACAGGGATTCAAGGAGGTGATATTAGCTGTCCTCCCTGGTCTTTATTCAGATTTTCCTGGACATAACTTACTCTTGTAGAGACATGTCTGTAGGATCCCCCTTTTCTAATGGACCTCCACTCCCCAGGGTTTTATCTCCCTAGTGTAGGTCCAGGCTCCCTCACTTATGTCTCTTCAGACTTGAACATTCTCTTACAGAAGCCTTCCTATAAGAGCATGTATGTCTAAAATACCTACACTTCCTGATAGTTGTAGACCTAGGTCCAACGAGCTTTTTCACACTGCCCCCCATTTCTCCTAGTCTATCTTTTTTCCTTTGTATCATCCATGACCTGCAAAAGTACTCACTGTCAGGATCCACACAGCCACACTCCTGGCTAGAATTCAGATGGAACAGCTGCAAATGAAACAGGACACCACTACAGATGAGATTAGATATCTACACCAAGAAATGTCTCAAACATTTTAACTCCATATATCTAGGTACCAGCAAAACCCACAAACATAAACAGGCAAGATAATGCCTCATCCAGAAGCCAGCAATCCCATTATAGTAGACACTGAGAAATGCAATTTAGCTGCAACACAAGAAAAGGACTTCAAAATAACAATTATAATTTGTCCAAGAAATTTTAAATTATATGAATGCATGCTTTAAAGAACAATATGATAACATAAAAATGAATTAAATAATGAAAACATTTCAAGACATGAATGTAGAAATAGAATCCCTGAAGAAAACAAACAATGAAATATAATTGGAAGTGAAAAATTTAGGAAGCTCAACAAAAATCTCAGATGTCAATCTCATGAACACCCTATGAGATATGGAAGAAAAACCAGACAGCTAATACAAATTAAATAAATTTTAAAAAGAAAAACAAGTACAGAAAATCTAGAAAAATCAGGGACAGTATGAAAAAGACCAAATCTATGAATAATAAGGATAAAAAGAGAAGAATTATACATCTACAACCATTCCAGAGTATTATATCCAAGAAAATTATCAATTACAATTGATAGAAAATAGAAATATTTTTGATTATATTAAATTTAAGCTATGTCCATCTAGCAGTCCAGCTATATATAAGATGAGAAGCAATAACAACTACTTTTCAAAAAATTAATAAGTAAGAAATAATTAAACTCAGGACTAAAATAACTGAAATGATATAACAAACAAATAACAGAAAATAAAAAATAAATAAAGGAAATCAATGAAACAAACCATGCTTTGAGAAAATGAACAGTATTTATAAACCCTTAGCCAAATTAATTAAGAGCTGGAGAAAGAAGATCCAAATTATGAAAATGAGAATTGAAAGCTAGGTCATAATTATAGCCATATATTTAGATACTCTAATGTGGAAAGACTTCCTTTACTCATGAATCCATTCATTTATAATGTGAAATGATTCTTCTACCTAAAACAATCTACAGGTTCAGTGCAACCCTCATCAAAATTTCAACACACTTCTTCAAAGAAACTGAAAAGCACACATGAAAAAACACCATAATCAACAAATGGTGTGGGAGAGAATAAAGAGATACATGTAGAAGAAAGCAAATAGATAGATATTTATCTCCTGACAATATTATACTCTAATCAGATGAAGTATTAAATATAAGACAATCTATATTGATTGTTATTAAAGAGAAAGCAGGGGGTATGTTTGAATTCATTGTCATAGGAAAGAACTTTCTGAACTTGTTACCACTATCACAGGCACTAACATAAAAAATTAACCACCTAAAACTTGAACATGTAAAGTTTCTGGAAGGCAAAGAACACCATCATTCAGACCAGGTAGCAGCCTACCAAAATGGCAAACATATTTACCAACTATATATAAGATAGAGGATGAATATATAAAATATATAAAGAACTAAAAAATTCTGAACATCAAAAGAGCAAGCCAATTAAAAATGGGGTCCAGAACTTAGCAGAGTTCCAAAAGAATGAAAAACAAATGGTGATAAGCCTTTGAAAAAAATGTTCAACATACAAAGCCCACAGGTAAATACAAATTTAACTACTTTGTGGTTGCATTTTACCTAAGTAAATATGACCAAGATCAATAAAGCACATGACAGCACATACTATGTAAGATTTAGGAACAGAGAAAGACTCATTTCTTGCTGATGAGAGTAAAAATGCATGCAGCCACTATTGAAATCAGTGTGTGAGTTTCTTAGGAAGCTGGAAACTGACCTACCTTATTTCCAGTTATACCACTCTTAGATATATACTCAGAAGACTCTACACATTACTACATAGATACTTGTTCTTCTGTGTTTATCTTTATTCTGTTAATAATAACCAGGAGCTAAAAATAGCCTAGAATGGCTATCAACTGATGAATGAATAAAGAAAACATGGTATATTTACCCAAAGTAATACTATCCAGCTGTTTAGAAAAATGAAATTATGAAATCTACAAACAACTAGATGGAAATAGGAAAAAAAAAAAAAAAACAGCTTGTGTAAGACAAACCAGACCTCAAAGGAGAAATATTGTTGGATTTTTTAAGTGGATATTATCTTTAAGTTTCTGTATTTTTACTATAATTTTAATTAATACATAGTTTATATACTTAGAAAGAAACTAGGGGTACAGGCAGAGGATTCTCAATGAATGAATGGGGAATAGAATATAATATTATGGAGAGGAAAGGGTAAACTAGAATAAGAATATCAAATACGGAGAGAATGGGAGAAAAGATAGTAAAAGAGGTAATATGGTAAGGGACAACTAAGATTATAGGGTATTAGAAAAGCCATTTAGGTAGCAAGTATGTAGAAGCTTCCTAATATTAATAATATATGAAAGGACTTTAAGTGGAGTCATCAAATACTGGGGGAGGGAGTGGTGCCCCAATTAAATGTTGTATTCTACCTAGTAAAAACCCCCAGTGCCAGAAGTTGAGTCTTTGGACAAAGGGATTCTTTAAGAGTATCCAGACATCCCAGGGTATTTGTTACTCTCCACACCCTTATGGTAAGCTCAGGACCTCTTATTCAAGAAAACATTTACTTATGGTATCAGATATGGTAAAGTCAAGCTAGTATGTAACTAGAAGCTTGACCCCTACTGACAAGTATTCATAGAAGGTATTGTGCAAGCTACTGGAGAAAAAAAATGTAATCATCAGTATCACCCAACTGCAAATTCTGCAACCTAAAACAAGATACACGGGTGAGACAAGCCAGCTCCTAGAAATACAGGTAGACCTCCAGCCTACAGATCTCTCTTACTCTCTCAGAAGCCCCCAGCACTATCGCCAATTCCACACACCTCCTGTTGTCATGTCCCAGCCCCCAGCTTGGGAAATGACCCCTCTTCCTCCATAGACCTCACCAACCATAAGACCACAGAAGAAACAGAAAAGAACATTTAAAAAGTCATTTAACAAAGAAAAACTCGGAAATTCGCACCTAGAGCTATAATCATGTGAAACCTAGATACCTAGACTCTAGGATAAGAACACAATCAACAAAAACCAAGGTAATGTGTCACAACCTTATCCAGTTAGCCTACCACAGCAAGCCCTGAATGTTCCAACAGAGCAGAAGAATAAGAAAAAGACCTTAAAGCTACCTTTATAAAGATGACAGAGTTTCTGAAGAAGAAAATAAATACATCTTTTAATGAGATCCAAGAAACTAACAACAAATGGAGGAAATAAATAAATATTCACCAAATAGAATATTTCATAGTAATATCATAAAAGTTCCAAATCTATATGATAGCATAATATTACTCACACACAAGCACTAGTTCATAAGAAATACATTTCATAAACTGCAAAATATTTTCACATACAGAACATTCAGGGTACTGTGTTGTTAATCACTGAATGTGCTAGAACACATTAAGAGATACATTTAGGATTCATTATTACTATGGACAAGATTGCTATTTTCTTCACTTTCATTGTTAACTTTTCATGCTGTTTTCCTATTATTTATTAGGATAAAGAGTAATGAGAATTAAATAACCAAGTTTGTTTATTTTAAATGTTTTCTTTCTTTCAATATCAAGTTTACTGTTCTCAATCTGCTACATGAGTGACCTCTCTTTGAACTAATAGTTTTCAATCATCTATATCACTTTATCTCAAAATAAGATGCATACATAACATTGTCATACAATGACACACACTAATATATAACTGAAACAAAATTTTACACAAAATATGCATCAAACATGAGTTTGAAACCTTATATTTGATATCACATTGATACCTATATACCCTTATTTTAAAATATTGCTTTAAATGATTATACCTAACTTTCTGAAATTTATTATTAACATTCTAGACAGGCCCTATAACAAAGTTAAACAAACACCAGGCACATAAAGAATAGAAAATAATCAATAGAGTTATTCAACGAATATTAATTTCTCATTCTATGACCTTTCTAGAATAACATAACACAATTCTACACACTCAGGATAATTCCACACACTCAGGATAACTCAATAAGAATTAACTTGCATGTATTATAAAACTATTACAAATGACAAGTACCTTTGAATGAATGTTTGTTCATGTCTAGAGTCTTTAGCTATTGACACACTGCATGGCTGTACCTCTTGCTCTTAGGAGTAAACCAAGCTACAGATTCAGAGTACATTGTCAATTCAACATTGTTTCATACTGAGATCCTTTATTAATTATATTTGTGGACCACTAATTGTAAAGATGTTTATCTCTAAAGTTCCTTCTGAAAGTGACACAGGGAGGTAATTTTATGAAATCACATTACTACACTTGCCATGCTGTGTCTACCACAATGTGAAAAGACCGCAATTATTTAAAAAATGCATCCAAGAAACAAGAACAAAGGACTATCCCATTTAAACGATCTATGGAGAATACAAGAAACATAATCTTTTACAATTAGAACAGAAAAATGAAACAGGTTTCCAGCATAAGAAAATTACCAGTAAAAAGAAACTGGGATGCCCAAGTTGATAGGCCTGCTGAAAAGCAGATCATACCAGTCAATGGGCTATAGTGGAATTCAATGCTGTCCAGTTTAAACAGCACACTTTACCCCTCATGAGTTTATGAGAAGCTGAGGGTTCTAAGTGTCAGAAATCTCAAGTTCCACTATAAAGGGAAGGCTTCTCCCTGGTTGGAAAAATTTTATTTTTCTGTCTTGTCCTTATAGCGTCATAAAGATGACAGCTGAGAGGAGAGATATATGAAAAAAGAGAGAGGAAAATGCAGAAATCTTAAATCTCTCCTCAAGAATTCACGTGTAGGATTGTGTTGGCCCGCATCTGCTCCACCACAGCACGTGGAAGCTTGGGGAAGCAGGACACAGGGACACAGGGAATTTGGTTGAGCTTATCCCATGAGGCTGTGGGGTGGGCAGGTTCTGGGCTGTAGGGAAGTACAAAGGCACTGCTCAGGGTCCCCTCAAGGACCCTGGAGCCTGAGACAAGGCTGGGGCCAAAGGGTTCTCAAGCTCTTAGGCATAAAGGCACCATTGGGAGAGGATGGAGTGGGGCCACTCAGGCTGGGGACAGAATAAGTATATAGCCCAAGGCCTGGGGGGGGGGGGGTGGCAGAGAGAAGCTCCTGAGCTAGCCCCTGGTGTGATATTCCTCAGCTTGGTGCTGAGGATTGGTACACAATCTTTACATATAAACATTTGTTACTTAATTCTGAAAATTCTATAACTGTTAGATTTATCTTTGGAAAACAAAAAGAATCTCAAGATTTCTGATTTGGGATATATTGTGAACACTGCAAAAAAAGAAATATTTTTCACAGACGGGTCACCGAAATAAAGTTGTAGGTTTTAAAAGATGAAAGTCAGATGTGGTAGCTAATGCCTGAACTCTTACAACATTGAAGCCCATGGTGGGAGGCACTACCCTGAATTCCAGATGCCTTGACTACATAATGAGGTCTAGGTCCACCTGAATTCAGAGGAAAACTGTCTTCAAATGAGATACCTAATCACGAAAATGTTGAAATGTTTAAGTATCAATGACCTTTATTTATTATTTATTACTATCATTTTTGAAAATTGTGTCTATAGTATGTAAACAGAACTCTAAAGCTATGCTACAAACCTTTAGAAAGGTATTTAATGAAAATTCACTGCCTTTCTTCACTAGAGATGTTGGTTGATCACCATATTAAGTCCTTCCCATGGGGATTGAACAATAGTTAAAGGACAGCCCTTTGGTGTGGCCAAAATTAAACTATGCCTAGGCTTCCAAAGCCCATGCTTCTGATGCTTTCTCCCTGGTTGGCAAAAGAATCTCTTGCACAAATGCTAATAGGTTTGTTGGCTCCACTACGCACTATAATTCACCCTGTTATGGAGGAAAACAGCTGTTTTGTGATCATCTTCTGGACATTTGCCATACTGGCATACTGAGTTAAAAATCCCAACTTGCCTCTCAGCACTGCAGTTCAGTCTCTAGGCTACTGGATAATGAAGAGACGAGAAAAATCCTTGGACTTCCCCTTTAATGCACTGACTTTAGTACAACTTTATAACAAAAAGCAAGCTTTGTTATTTACCAGTACATAAGTTTGTAAGGATATTTAACAAAAATAAATACATATCACTTAGAATCAAGAATCCCAAAGATACCCACGACCATTATAAGTGAGTCCCATTGACTGCAATTAGTGGTGTCACTAGCTCCACAGGATCGTGAACATGGTTAAATCTCAAATCATGCACATAATAGTGATTGGTGTCAGCGGTTGGTTTATATGCAATGTGAAGACAATAAAAACCATTTATGTAAGTTGTCGTATATTTGTAACACCCTCAAATACAAAAATATTGAAAGCTCACGTACTCCTATACATATAAAACTTCCTAAAATAAAACCATCTTAAAAATTAATATTAAAATATTTTCATTGAGTATACAAGTCACTTAAGAATTCTGTGTGTTTCAACAGAAAAACATAAACAGATGTCACAAATCAACTCCCATAAAGTAGTAGTCTATTGCTATTAAGATAACATTCCATAATCTTTAAACAATGGTGCACAAATGCTGGCCTTGGACACAGATTACAAACATAGTCTTCAGCATTGACAGATTATCATTATCAAGAAGATCTGAAAACTGAAACAATCACTCATTACTGAAGGTGATTTGAGTTCAGAATGACAAACACAAAAGTCAATCACTTCTGAAGATTATTTCCTTTCCAATTTAGTATATACTATATTGATTTTATGATAAATTACCCTATTTCCTCATGAAAATTTCTTTCTTTTAAGGTATTTCCAAAATCTGGCTCTTATGAATAAAGCAGCATTGAACACATAATATAAGCAAGTATCTTAATATTATTTTATAGATTAATTTGGGTATAATCTAAGAAGAGTTTTGCTGTATCGTGAAGTAGATCAATTCCCAGCTTTTTAAGGAAACACCATACTGACTTATATAGCATCTATACAAGTTTTCACTGCCAAATGCAGTTGATAAGTATTACCCACAATTTCATAGGTGGGTGTTGTAATTTGATTATTGATCGTGGCCACTCTGACTGAATAAGATGATATCTCAAAAGTTCGATTGTCTTTCCATGACAGGTAAGAATGAGGAACATTTTTTTTTTTAAATTTTGTCTCAGCCTTATCTTGTTTTCTTTCATTTTCACATTTTTGGTTTCTAAAATATCCCAACCTAAATTTCCCTTCCGTCCAGCTCTCCCAGCACTCTTTTCCCAAGTTCCACTCTGACTATTTCCCTTCAGAGAAGATCAGACCTCCCAGGGATATCAACCCATTACACCATAAACAGATACAGTAAGACCTGAAGAAACTCTTATCAAATCTGTGTGTGGCACCCAGTAAAAAGAAAGGAAACTCAAAAGCAGGCAAAAGAGTCTTGCTATTAGAGTCCTACAAAAGCACTAAGATAAGAACCCTAACATATACATAGAGAATCTCAAACATACCCAGGCAGGTTCCATGATTGGCACTTCAGTCTCTGTGAGCCACTGTAAGCCTCGCTTCCTTGATTCTGTGGTTAGTGTTCTCCTGGTGTTCTCAGTCCTTCTAGCTTCTACAGTTCGTCCACTCCCACTTTCATGAAGTTCCCTGAGTTCCAAGGAGAGGGACCTAATGGAAATCTCCAATTTGGTCTTTCTTTTCCTGCCTAATGTTTAGCTCTGAGTCTCTGCATCTGCCTCTAACAGCTGCCAGAGAAAGTCTATCTAATGTCTACACATTCTGAGTATTATTACCGTAGCTCTGTAGCAGAGCTTGAATTCAGAACTATTTTAACTATATGGTTTTGTTTTGTTTTAGGGTTTTTTTTTATATGAAGTTAAATATTGTCCTTTCAAAGTCTGTTAAGAATTGTTTTGGAATTTCTAGGAGATTGTGTTGAATCTACTATCGATAAGATGGCCATTTTTACTATGTGAATTCCACCAATCCATGGACATGGGAGATATTTTCACAATCTGCTATCTTCTTCAATTTCTGTCTTCACAGCCTTGAAGTTTTTAATCATATAGTCTTTAACTTGTTTGTTTAGAGTTACCTCAAGATATTTTATATAATTTGTGACTAATGTGAACAGTGTTGTTTCCCAAATTTCCTTCACAGTTTGTTTGTCATTTATATATAGAAAGGGTACTCTGGTTGTTTTTCTTAAAAAAAAAAAAAAAAAAAAAAAAAAAAAAAAAAAAAAAAAAAAAAACAACTTAATCTACTATCCAGCAAAGTGCAGAAGGTATATATTAGTGTGTCGGCTGGAAGAGTTCCCAGATAGAATTTTTGGGGTCATATGCTATTTTTTCCTTTCACTTTGTTTACATGATTGATTACATGGGCTGACTTTTGTATGTTGAATCATTCCTATGTATCTAGGTTAAAATCTTTTTGACTGTGGTGGGTGATCTATTTGATGGGTTCTTGGGTTTGTTTTAAGTGTTTTATTGAGTATTTTGCATCTATAGTCATAAGAAAGATTAGTCTGTCTCTTTCCTTTTTGAATCTTTGTGTGGTTTGTGTATTAGTGTTTTCTATGGCCCCATAAAATAAATTTGAAATAAATAAACTTTTCTGGCTCTATTTGTGAAATAATTTGATGAGTATTAGGGTTAGCTCTTTTTTTTAAAGTCTAATAAAATTCTGCACTAAAACTGTCTGGACCTGGAAATATTTTGAGAACTCTGTTTAGTTCTGCACCAACTGTTGAAATTGGGTAAAACACAGGGTTTTCTTAGTTTTTTATATTTTTCCATACTAACCCATATGAATAATAAATAAAGATCATTTCTCATTCTTTAGATCGCCACTTTTCCTGAAAGTTCTTTTCCTTTGACAAACAGAAGCTTCTCAGCTGTAAGAAGCCACATTTATTAATTATTGACATTAATTCATATAATATCGGTGTGCTGTTCAGAAAGTTTTCTGAAAGTTTTCTGCCAAAAAGTTCAGGCCTATTCCTTGTGTTCTTTTCTACCAAGATATATCTTGGTAGTGTGAAAATAAAATTTGAAAGCAGTGTTGAAACAATAACAAAAAATTCATGGTCAGCAAAGACCACCAACAATTTGTTAAATTTAGTCATAATAAAATATTAAGTCCCTGCAGGGGCAGGGTGACCAAAAATAAAGGCAGACAAGTCCAAACAAGCCCAAGTGAGTAATGGGCTAATTGGTGTTTACTTCTCTCTCCCTCCCTTTCTGGGAGGTCCGAGGGCCCTCGTCATTAAACCTCCTCTGCAATTGCATCAAGATGGTTTCTCGTGTGTCCTTGGGTTCCTGCAGACCCGGACTTGGGTGAGGGTCCCCTTTTGGGGGTCTTTCAGTAGAAAATATCTTGGTAGAAAATATTTACCAATATCTTCTTCTTCGAGATATCTAGTTTTCTGTTTAAGTCTTTGATCCATTAAGAGTTTAGTTTTTTCAGGTGATAAACATGGATTAATTTTTATCCTTCCACATACATACATCTAGTTTGACCAAAACCACTTATTTAAAATGCTGTCTTTTCTCCAGTGCCTATTTTCAGTTTCATTCTCAAAAAAGCAAACATCTGTAGATGTATAGACTTATATCTGGATCTTCAATTCCGTAAATCAGTGCATCTGGCTTTACTCTAATACCATGAATACACAATGGAAACGTAGTATATTTACACAGTGGAATATTATTCATCGGTCAAAAATGAAACTGACAGGTAAAGTGAGTGGAGCTTGAAACAATTATTGTCAACAAGCTAACCCAGAAACAAAAGAAAAAAATTGTGTGTTGGTTCTTATATTGAATTTGAATGCTAGATTTAAGCTTTTGATATCTGTGCTACAATGTCTGTAACCAATGATAACAGATACCTAATAAGCAGCTAGAAACTTTCAAGGATGGGAATATAGAATTATGCAGAAAAATGGGGAAGCTATGATAGGAGCATTGAATACAAATGGAAGAGGAGTAAAGGGTACATTACAGAATATGTATAGGAACAACTAACATTAAAAGACATTAAAAAAAAACATATGGAAGCCTATTATTTAGAAGTTTTCTCAATATAAACACATGTGAAATTTATCTAAATTGAATTACCAAATCATAGGGAGACAATACCCTAAGTAGACATCTTATATTACCGAGTAAATCCTCCACTTCTAGGAGTGGGCTACATCTAGCTGATTCATTGGTAAAAGGGGATTCATAAAAACTCCAAATCACACTCTACAGCCAAGGTTTTGGTTACCCTCTTCAATGTAATTATAAATCCCTATTGCAGATGACAACAACTACTTATTTCATCACACACAGAGAAGTCATGTTAGTGACTTACTAGGTTCTTCATTCCTACTGACTATTTTTCATGGTACTGGAAGGTACTCTCATGCTACAAGAGGCGAAAGGTAATCATCAATATCAACCAGAAACAAAACTATATACTACTTTATGTGATCGAACCCACACATGAAACTATTAGATTAAGAAAGAACCTGAGACTAAATAGGTCATGTACCTAGAAGAAATTTTAATGTTATTATTCTGGTAAAGAAAGAAAGCAATAAAATGACTCCTAAAGACATACTGCTATACTCAAAGATCAATGCTAAACACAGCTGAGTAACACCTTCTTGCAGTAGATCAGAATTGATACAGAGAGACACAACTGGGAAATTAATACAAAATGGGAGACTTTGGATCTGTTATTTCTAAATAGTATTTTTCATCAATTTCCTTCCCTTAAGGTTTAGGTTGATGAGGAGGAGGTAGAAATATTTTAGGAGCCAGAGCTAATGGATGAATCTAAAAGAAAGCAGTATTTTGTAGACACAACATGATCGATGCTCATGTGAATTCAAAATGATTGTTTCCATATGTATAAGGTTTTATAGTTGAAAGCAAGATGGAATCCTAGCACTAAGAGAGGAAAGTCTTCACATTATACAATCCCTAATCAAGAAGCTATCTACAGTTGATGCCTGCTGGCAAAAGGAAAATCAGTATTCTCTTATGGACTCTTATGTAGATATAAACCCATATAGATATAGATATAGACCTCATGCCCAGGTGGTGTTGGCCAATACAATACTAACTCTAGTATTTCTGTGGCTTTATTTTGCTTTGCTTGGCATTTTTGCATTATTAGTCTTTTGAATGATAATTTTGATTTTTCTCTTGTGATTATGTTTTATTTTTTCCTTTTCTTTCGGTTTGTTTTATGGTTCTTGCTTCTTTGTGTTTAGAAAGAGGCAGTAAGAAAAAGAACACACTATTCGTTGAGTGTTGATGATCTGGGAATAATTGGAGGAGAAAGAAAATAATGAAAATACATTGTATGATTTTTTTTTCAATTAAAAAGTAACATAAAACAGCAAAATGTCTGCTGCATGTACATGAAGTAAATTAATATTTTATATTATAACATTAAAACCATCTTGTAAACTATATCATGGAACTTTTGTACAGTAGGCATTTTTCCAAAACTTCTCTTAAACATGAAGCTGGACAGATGGATCAGTGGTTATTAGTACTGGCTGATCTTCCAGTGGATACAGGATCAATTCCTAGCAACCTACATAGCAGTTAAGAATTATTTGTAGTCCATATTCAGCAAGTCAGACAACCTCTTTGAGCTTAAGAGGGAACATATAGGAAGAGAGAAGACATACATTCAGACAAAACATACATATAAAAATTAAAATAAGTAAAACTTTTAAATACATCTATACATTGTCTCAAAGTATTTCTATGTCCTATAGTCCCATTTAGGTTTTCCAGCCCCAAAAAGTCAGTCCTAGACACATAAAATTAAATGCACATAATCATTAAATGGGACCACTGACATGTGTGTGTTTGTATGTGTGTGTGCATATATGCAACAACAATAATTATAGAAAGTCATGGGTTTGACAGGGAGTTCAATAATCACTAGAGGAGATGATGAGAAGAAAGGGATAGAAATAAAGTAAACAGTCCTCTTGTATGAAATTCCTAAAAATTATAAATTAATAATTAAAAGGGTAATTTAAATATATGTAAAAGATTTATTTTGTGTGTGTGTGTGTGTGTGTGTGTGTGTGTGTGTGTGTGTGTGCAAGTGTTTCCTACCTCTATGTCTATGCACAATGTATATGCCTTTGGATGTCAATAGAGATAATTTGCATCCCCTCAAATGCAGTTAGGTGTGACTGTAAACCACCTTGTAGGAGCTGTAACTGTAACTCAAGTCCTCTGCAAAACCAATCATTGATCTGAGCCATCCCTCAAGCCCTTCAGAAGGTGCAATCTTTTAGCCAATATATTAGCAATAATCAAGACCTTACATAAATTTGAATGTGAAGTTGATTATTTTAAGTCTTTTGTTTAAGTTAAATATTTATATATAAAATGTATCATCCTAAAAGAAGACCTGTGGATGCTTATATTTTATTTGTAGTTATTTTAAGATAAAACACAGCAGCACGTGAGAAAAGAAATTTGTTTGCTCCATATGATACCTTTCACCATAAAATTATACCAAAGTTTTTTACAAAGTGATTATTTGGAGACTAGTGTGAGAGTATGCCGGTGAACACAAGGGTTGTTAAGATACACAGCAATAGCTCACACACTGCTTTGGACATGAGATTCTGCTTACGTCCACTGAGTAGAGATGCTAGTTCAATTACAGAGTAATTTAACAGAATAATTGGAATTATTTTGGGACTGGTAAAGTTTACAGATCATAGAAATGATACATTAACTCCATATTATTTTTACTTCCTGAAAAAATCCAAGTATAAATTATAAAAACAAATATTTCCCTTAGGTAATTTATTCTCAAGTAGTAATTGTTACAAGGTTGATTTATAATAGAGAACATATTTTGTATGATCTCTTCCAAAAGATATTGTAAAAAAAAAAAAAAAGAGAGAGAGAGAGAGATATTTCACAAATTCCTTTCTTTTTCTTTCTCATTTGACAAATGTTTTACTTGTTTTAAGTTTGGCTTATGTTACAAATCTCTGTTCTAATACATTAAACTTCTTTTTTTTTCCTTTAAGCCCAGGGATGCAAAAACACAGCTCTTACCTAAAAGGAAACAATCAATATTTCCTTTTATTCTATTTATTCTATTATTTTATTCTGGGAATATCTATTATATAGATATTCCCAATCTAAATATTAGTACTGACCATAGTGTGGGAGCACAGAACTTAGGTTACTCCAAATTCAATGCTCTAACCAAGAAGCAGTTACATGCAAGTTTTATAGCGACAGAACTAAGACTGTCACAAATCAAGGCAAGTTTTACATTCACTGGTGGAGATATAAGAAAGGTGAGTATGGTAGGTGGAATAAGAATGGCCTCCATAGGTCCATGAATTTGAATATTAAGTCACCAGAGAGTGGAACTGTTAAAAGGATTCAAATGACTCGGAGGTGTAGCCTCCTGAAGTAAATGTGGCTTTGTTGGTGGAAGTGTGCCACTGAGGGGTGGGATCTGAGATTTCACAGGCTCATACCAGTCCAGTCTCCCCCTTTGCCTGCTGCCTACCTGAGGATCAGAATGTACACCTCTCAGCTACTGCTCCAGAACTATGTGTGCCACCATTCCCTCTCCATGGAAAAATGGACTAACCACTGAAACTGTTAAGCAAGACCCCAATTAAATGCTTTATTTAAAAAAAAAAGTAGTCTTGGTTCTGATGTCTCTTCACAGCAATAGAATACTGACTCAGACACTGGTTTTTTGAGCAAAATGAGAAAACAGCCTCAGGTAAAGCCTTCAGATGTTGTCTAATGACACTTTTACCTTTGGAGTTGTTGGAAGCTACTCTTGTGTGTTAAGTGAAGAAATTCCAAAGAGAAGCCAATGTTCTATTTTTATATTCAAAGTGACTTACCCAGTGGGAACAAAACTGTCAGGCAGGCACAGAGAAGGCCAGTGAGTAGCTATCAAGAGAGCTAACAGTGTCCCAAGATCTTTTCTATCTGGGCTTGCAACATTTCCCAGCCCTCCACAATATCTGACATAATAATCAGTCAGTATGCCATGCAGAAGGCATTAGAAGGCTCAGCTTCTTCCTGAAAACTTTCATTCACTGGACATCATATAGATCTATTTAACATTTCTTTGGGGGGGTTGTGTATTTGTTTTATTTTTTTATTTATCCTTGGCTCAAATAATCCTTTTCACATCTCCATTTATTGTTTGTGTAATAGCAGTAGTAATGGCTACTGTTTAACCATTTCTCTCCTATTTAGAGCAGAGTTGTGTCTGGATCCAGTTTACAGCTTTAGTGCTTCAGAAGAATTCTGAGACAGTAGTCCGAAGAGTGCTACCTGCTGGAGCTTGGAGGGTACAATGCTCACAGTGGTTTACAGGCATTCTGCTCTTTTCTCAACAGTCATCACATCATGATTGAGCTGTTAAGAACCAGGCTCCTGCCTTCCACGCCTCCACTAGCTCAAGTTTCTTCCTCAGCCATCCACTTTCCAAATTCCTTTCATGAAAACACTTCTTTGGACACTATTTCACACATAAACAACTACCAGTATGTAGAGACAGTAACATAACTGCTGCCTTGAACCTTTACCATGTTGACTTCCAAACCCTGGGATTACTAGCTTGGCAGCTGTTAGATCACGATTTCACTCCATCTGGTTTTGGTTGCAAACTATAACCTGCCCCTAGATGGTCCATGCTTCTCAGCAGAAGAGAAAATATGAAGAAGAAAAGAGTTGATTAAACAATTTAAAAGGTCAGTCATGTGTTAACTTTAAATAAAGCATAAAGGTATAGATGCTTTAAAGTAGGCACTCTGTTACCGAGACAACTGTCGAATATATACAGAGGCTATAGTTTGAGGTTTTACTGAATAAAACAAAGAAATCTAGAAGCAGTTATATGTTTATCAATCTGTATTTTTTTTTTTTTTGTCACATTGTCGCATTGGACCAGGGTTTGTATGGGATGTCTGTGGCTAGATGTTTCCTTAGTAGCAGGTGCAATCTATTATCGGTGGAAGTAGATAGGTGTCCTCAGCACAGACTGTAGAACAGAGCTTAATTTCATTGCTGTGGCTACAGCTGACACTTCATTAGGCTGTCTGACTCACTAAGAAATTCCATTCCTGGCCAGTAGGCAATCTATCACCTTTCAGCCTAGTCTAGTGACCTGAGATGAACTTTATTCTAGGGTACAGAAGGGATGTACAAGTTATATGATACCTAAGTATCAGTTTGGGTGTGATAATTTGCCAGTGGCAGAAAAATAACCAAAGAGTGTATTTAGTAGTGTATTATCTTAAATATCTGGTAAAGACTTGTTGGGTACCTTGACTTATATCCTGCCACGAAAATCTGATTCTATGGATCATATAAGTCAGTGTTATTTGTAGTGGCTCTATTGTTTCATAGGAATTCCTAGCCTCGCGCCAAGGTGGATGCAACTGCTTCAGCATATTTCCCTTTACATTGGACTTCCAAAATCTCAGTATATATTTGATTACAACTCATTCATCTGGCCTCTGTCATAGGCTCTTCCCTGAATCACATTTTGTACCCAAGAGAACACACTGCCTAGTTCTAGCAACTGGACAGGCATCAACAGCCATCAGTTAAACAAGTGCTTACACCAACAAACACATAGCTTATGAAAGAGAACTAAAACACAGTTTTGCCAAAAAAGGAGGAGTATATCAACTGGTTTGAATGTAAATGATGAATATATCACACAGGTGAAACCATTTATTGTTCTGTTAAACTTTTGCTGCTGTGCTGGCAATGATATTCTCTGTAAATTAACATGTATATATTTCCATTTAGATGACTTTTCAATAAAATTTCACAAATTTACAGATAAAATATTAATCCTTGTAGCCTTCTAATATCAACACTTACAAAGTTGCTACATATATATATATACATATATATATATATGTACAATATTACATACCCTTAATATTTGAATGTTTGTGCATGTGTGTAGACATAGAAGTGCTCATACTATTATATTCCTTAGGATTCTCTAAATGAACATAAGTAGTAGAAATTATAGAAAGATTTATTGGATTTATTAGATTAGCTTAGAAGATATGGTCCAGGTAATCTGACAATGGCTGTCTCATACTAGAGAGACTGTGAGTCCTGTAGTTGCTCTGCCCACATGCCTGCATGGATGTCTCAGCAGTCTCGGCAATCTCAGCAGTCTCGGCAGTCTCAGCAGTCTCAGTCTGGGGCTAAAGACCTGGATGATTCCCTGGTCATCAGTTAACATAGGAAGCCCTCAGAAGTTTGCTCTAATATCTAATAATTTCTCTGTGGACAGAGAAACATTTTAGCACATATGAGGGCAAACAAACAAAAGAGCAAAGCTTCCTTCTTCCATGTTCTTTACCCACCCTGCCACCAGAAGGGCTGCTCACATTTAAGGGTCTTCTGCCTCGATAATCTGATTCTGAAAAATGCCTCACAGGTGTGCCCAACAGCTTACATTTTGGTTGATTCCAAGTGCAGTCAAGTTGGCAAGGCAGATAAGCCATCACACTCATGCACACAACTCATTTTTAGATAGTGGTGGACCAATGTCATCTGTCCAAAGTCTTGAAATCTCGGGAATTAAACATAGTAAGATGAAAACAAATAGTTGTGTTGAACTAAGGTCTTGTGGTATTCAGGAATATCAAACCATATCTTTCACATTTACAAATCTGTTAATTATTCAACTACTGTAACTATTGAACATCTATACTGTGCTTGATACAACCTTAGGTGCAACTAGAGATGAAATTCTATGTGAGTTGAATCCCTTCTGGGTTTAAGGAGAACATAAATGTGATCAGATTGTTTTTGTTTGTTTGTTTTTAAGAATACTCATTAGTTTTAGAGAAGTAATTACAAAAGTGTCAGCATTGTAGCTGGGGAACCAGGTGCAGGAAAGGGACCCACCTCAATTATTTGAAATAGGAACATAAATAATATGACAAGAATAGAAAGAAAGTTTAAATAAGAATTTTGCAAACATGATGATGGATAAGAACTGATGGTGAGGCAGAATAGGATGCAAGAGTTGCTTTCCTTATGCCTAACATGCCAAAAGTGAATGAATGGTTACCAGTTTCTAGAATAAGTACAACAGAAAGCTTGTAGCATACATTACTTTTCATTTATTTATTCACTTTATATCCAGATCGCAACCACCCTCTCTTCTATTTTCCCAGTCCCACCCTCAGATACCTCCCACCCACCCCTTACCCTTCTCATCAGAGAATGGAAAGCCCACCATGGGTACTGCTGTGGCACATCAAGTCACAGTAGTGCCAAGCACAGCCTCTTCGACTGAGGTCAGACAAGGCAGCCCAGCTTGTAGAAGGAAATCCAAAGGCAGGCAACAGAGTCAGAGACAGCCCCTGCTCCAATTATTAGGGGATCCACATGAAGACCAAAAAGCACATCTGCTACAAAAATGTAGGGGGTGGGGGCTAGGTCCAGCCTGTGCATATTCTTTGGTTGGTTGGTCAGTCCCCGTAACACTAATATGTATGTCTTGCATTTTTGGCTTAATTCTGAGACTATATTATTCTCTGACATATCTGCCTTTCATTCAGTGAGACAGAAGCTAATGGGTTTTAACTGCACCTCAGAAATTAACATCCTTATCTTTTGTGTTATTGGTGCTCAATGTACCTTTCCTCACAGAAATACAAAAGTAAAAAACTGGTGCAATTAGAAGAGCCATGAGTCATACTCACCAAGGAATTAACTTTCTATTTATCATTGTTTTGTCCACAAAGTTAACTTAAATAAAGACAAAATTCAAGGACTTTTTTGAAAAAAATCTTTAAATACATGTTTATGAATATTTATAATAATCTACCTCTTTTTAAAGAGTGTTAGTAATTATACCAAAAGAAAAGGAAAGAAAATCCTATTTTGTAAATCCTTCTGCAACTAGGACATGTACAATTTCTCTTTATCTATCTAGGGAAGCCTTGGTCAGAGAGGCTGAATTCTGATTAATGTTTTCTTTCTTTCCTAAACCTAGCATTGAGTTGTGCTAAACAGAATGTATTAGGCACTAAAACTGATAGAGTATGCAAGGGTGACAGGCAATGACTTACTAACTGTTGGGTATTCAGATTATATCTTGACTCTCATTGGAGTCTTTGACTCTATAGTCAAATAACTTATTAGGTAAATATTTGACTCCTTAAATATATGTGGTTAAACATTTTATAGCACTGAATTTAAATTTGTCTTTCAAAGCTACCTTTCAAGTTTTTGTCATATTTACACATACACACCACATGTAAATTTGAATTATAAGACAATGTTGATCACTTCTATAGAGTAATCTTCTTCCTTACATTATTTTTATTGTCATAGAAATTTGCACCAGCTTTAGCTTCACTAAATTATGACTGTTGTATTCATGTGGACGTGAATGTGAGCAAATTGTGAGTGTTGCTCGGTGGTTAAAGACTTGCCTGGCTTCTGCAATGCCCTGGGTTAGAATGGACATAAAAAAAGATATTATCTTCTCAATGTTTCCACCATTTTTTGTATCCTACTTTAATGTGTTTCTAGGGTTAAAGTTATTTCCAATCAAAAACGATTTCAAGTCACTCATAAATCTCCCATAGATTGTCAGAGGAAGCTGTCCCCCAAGCACATCCTCAGGGTTATTTTTTAATCTCCTGATCTTGTAATCACTAGAGCTCAAATATTTCCCACATTACTTTATAACCTTTAGACAAGCATTGATTTATTTTCTGAGTTTTCTTCAAAATTGAGATCTATGTTACACTAACCCTGGCTTTTTCCTTGATACATGTTCTACTGCTAACTGAATATGTCAAGATATGAGGAAACATGCACAGGGCACTTTCTATGTTAATCAATAAACCTACCCTAATGTGATATTCAGAAATAAAATAAGACTCTAAGTCCTGAACTAAACCAAACACACAACACATTGCAATCTCAACTCCTAATAGCTCCTTGTTTCTTTCCTAGTTGGTTCTGTATTGGAGCCCTTGTGCAGAAGTGAAGACACATATGCAATGTACCTTACTCCTTGGCATTTTCAATCACTTCGCAACAGCCCCTAAACATTTGTAATAAAGATAATGAAAGTATGAGAAACGCTTTACTAGTCAAACATAAAACTTGGTGTTTTATCTCATTTTGAATGAAACAAACAAAAATAATGAAACTCTAGTGCTAAGTTTTTTATGATTGTTGGTGGTAGCTTGTGAATTCTGGTAAATCTCCTTCTCTCACCAAGCCTCAGCATTTGCACCTGTAAAGTGAAGCACTTGAATGAAATACTTAATCACTTATTAGGCTAATGATCCTTCATAAACAACCAATTTCAGATGCATTAGCTTTCAGATCAGCATACAACCATTATGAGCCTATCAGTAACCCTGGTAAAGGATTTTCCGTAAGCAGGGCATTTTAATTTATAATTAAATTTCTGCTAAAATTATCTCCAATTTAGCACATATTTTATTGTTATTCCAAACACTCTCTTATCTTCCTGCTTATTTTATTATTGTCTAGTTAATTGATCAAGGAATTAAATTGTTATATTGCTTTGGTGTCGGGATTGGTACTCATAATTAAATCTCCACATTAATTTTAGGATTGGAATACAGGGTGGCTAACACTAAGCTTTAATGTAGTTGCAGATAAAAACCCACAATGAGTGAGAAATCATTGCCTGGGATATGGAAGGTGAGGCAAGTGGGCCAATGATATGCAGACAGGATGAGAAGCAGCATCAGCATGTCTGTTTCTGGTCCAGGGAATGCTGTCAGGATGATTATCCTAGTCTGCAGAGGCAGGTCATTTGTGCCTAATGGTTCATCATAGAAGATGGTCTCCTGCCCGGGACCTGATTACCCAGATCTGGTAGTCTTTCTGCTCATATGACCCATCGTTATATGTGTGCATAAAATGAAGAAACCAATTCACACTTTAGTTGCCAATTTTCCAGGACTTTATTGCCATTGTTTTATCTTTTAGTCCATAGCCTAATTTTGATTATATTCCCAACAACCACTGTACTCTTCTATGTTTTAATGCCATTCTGGTTCAGCATTGCCTTTCTATGTCTCCTTTGCCTATGGTAGTTAGTGTTCCTCCCAAACAGACAAGAAGGACTTTTGAAGATTTTTATATAAAGCATGTTGACTTTCTGTTTTATAAATTATAAGTATCTATATACAGGCATTTGGACTCCATTGGCTTTAATGTGTTTGTTATGATCAGATTCACAAACCCACCTCTACCTTGTCTAGTTTATTATTCACGATTCTGAATTCAGCTTTGGGGCTGAGTGTCATTTGGAGTAAAAGAAAATTAGCAATTTGGGGCGATCCTGTATTGCATTCACTCTGCAGAGCAGACTGAATATATTTTTAGGCACTGCATGTTTATAACCTAATTTTCCCTCATTACTTTACAGAGGTGACCTTGTTCTAATACCTTCAGCACCTGATGCTATAAAAGTGAAATTCTTTTCAAACCTCCACTGTTAACATGCTCTTGCTAGAAAACAAATGAGAGATAACATTAGCATTCCTGCCACAAAATACCTGCTAATTTGCTTGCAGTGTAGAGAGAAAGCTTTTCATTACATATCACAAACTTCATTTCTGTAGAATGAGTCATTGGGCTGGCTGAAAAACCATCTGATCTGCAATGCTGCCTTCAGCTCCAGTGTCAATCCTCACAGCCCAACTCATCTTTTATCAGCTATCTGCTCGCTCTCTCTCTCTCTCTCTCTCTCTCTCTCTCTCTCTCTCTCTCTCCATCCTGTTACAAAATTGTATTGTTCATCTGTCAAAACAGCTTTGATTTATGCTTTATTTTATCTTACAGCTTCAAAGAAGAAAACACACTCACAGGCATATTCTATTTTCTTATTAAGGTCAGAATGAAGTCTATCCAGCAGAAAAATGAGCAACTTGATTTCAAACAAATGATGACATTATTAAGTCATAAAACTGCATACTTGATCTTAAAATCTGCTTGATGTGTATCGTTCCATGTTAAGTTTCTCCTGAAAGTAGGTTTCAGAGACCTAACTGCATATATGAACATACCATTCTTAGGCACTAGTGAAAAATTGTAAAAGAAGCTTACAACAGTTTGGTGCTGTTTCACAATAGTATTATATTTAGACAATAACCGTTTTGTTTATTAGGCACCATCTACTAACATCTTATTCTTACTGGACATTTTTATTGACATAAAACTTTATTTAATATTGGACTTTTCTGAAAATGAGCCCCAAGCTACTTTTTGCGTACGCATTGGATTATTTAAAATAGGGAAATGAAACTGTGCTTTGCACATCACATTTATAGATAGACACTGATTAAACATTTTGGTGGATACTATTACATATTAGAAATAAAATTACCCAAGCATTTAGGCAACTCATAAAATCTCATCCCATACTCGTTCAGAAGAAACTATTACTTTGCAATGGTAGAATTAAGTATTTGGTTAAAATGAGTCTAATATAATCTTGAAGGTGAAACAAACAGCCAAAACACATGTTTTGAATGTGAGAGGTAGCTCACTCACACTCTCGGTGGTACACAGTACAAAATTAAGAGACCCCTTCTCAGCTTTTAAAAAGTACTGAATATCTTTGTCCTTGTCATCAGACTACCAGGGAGGTGTAACTTTGCTGTATGTGCTAGAATTTGACATGATTATGAGCAAGTCGAATCTTAGACCTTAATGTGGCCACAGCATCCTGATGACAACGAACCTTAAATAAAGCTACAGGGAACATTTTTAGTAATAAATGATACACTTACTCATTTATTTATGAAAAAGACACATGACCTTGTATAGTGTACTCATTCCAATATGTTAAAAATGTTACAAAGGAAAAATTAAAAAGAGGGATATTAGTATGTTCCAACAAATTAAATGCAGTGATAGAATATTTCTGGCGAGGTACCCTTCTTATCTATCTTTCTATCTATTATGTATGTATGTATGTATGTATGTATCTATCTATATATCTATAGACACACACACACACACACATCTAAGCACCCATCTCTCCTACAAATGGGAAACCAGAATAAATCAACTTTGATTGCACCAAAGTCTAACTTGGTAGACCAATGAGACTTGGGGATGTTTACTTACACTAAGAAGTGATTCTAAAAAGCAGCTGTATCATTACGAAGGCCCGTCTCAGCACTGATGCAGACTCACAAAAGTTACAACCCTGGAGCTCTCTGCACAACTTTAAGAACCTCCACAGGTCTGGGAAATCTCCATGCAGTTTGTTTCCTCTTTTAGAAGGTGATTATTGCTTCTGTAGTGCTGTGGAGGAGGCTCAAAGAATCTTCCATTGTCTGCCTTCTAAGATATGTGCTTTTTGTTTACTTTGTGAGCTTCATGGGCTTCCTGCTCTTTGCTAGTAGAAATGTTAGATTGGAAACAAACTTCCATACAACAATCATCAACACCACAAGTTCTGGGGTTCTAATTTAGACTGTCTTCAGGAAGTCTCTGCATTGACTTATACCATCCTTTTTGGAGTTTTTGCAAAAACAAAAAAAAAAGTAGAGAACTAGTTTATAAATAGTGATAATGCAAAAGTTTCATTGATTTTCATCAGTTTTGAAAGCAACACATCCTTAGTTTTTATGAAGTACATCATCTTAGGACTTCAAATTTCTCAAAAATTATGACTTTCTTTAAAGTTTTCAAGTATTATGAGAGAAAG